>NW_005842013.1:1490254-1496227 GCF_000455745.1 Alligator sinensis | reverse complement strand
GGGAAACTCCCTTCTTGAGAGCACGGAGGCAGAAAGGGATCTTGGAGTCATTATTGACTCCAAGATGAACATGGGCCGACAATGCGGGGTCACGGTCGGCAGGGCTAACCGGACCCTATCGTGCATCCACAGATGCATCACAAGTAGGTCCAAGGAGGTGATCCTCCCCCTCTATGTGACACTGGTCAGGCCGCAGCTAGAGTATTGTGTCCAGTTCTGTGCGCCCCATTTCAGGAGGGATGTGGACAACATGGAGAGGGTCCAGAGGAGGGCAACCCGCATGATCCGGGGACAGCAGGGCAGAACCTACAATAAGAGGCTACGGGACCTGAACCTGTTCAGCCTTCACAAGAGAAGGCTGAGGGGGGACCTGGCGACCATCTATAAACTCACTAGGGGGGACCAGAAGGGTTTGGGGGAGACCTTGTTTCCCCTAGTGCCCCCCGGGATAACAAGGAATAACGGCCACAAGTTGTTGGAGAGTAGGTTTAGATTAGACATCCGTAAGAACTACTTCACAGTCAGGGCGGCTAGGATCTGGAACCGACTTCCAAGTGAAGTGGTGCTGGCTCCTACCCTGGGGGTTTTAAGAAGCAGCTCAATGCCTACCTGGTTGGGGTCACTTGAGCCCAGTTTCCCTCCTGCCCAGGCAGGGGGTCGGACCTGAAGATCTACAAGGTCCCTTCCGACCCGACTTCTATGATTCTATGGCATCCGCTGCCTAAACCCTCCTTTGGAAGAGAGGAGGGAATTTGTCTGTTGGGTACATTTAATGCTTGGCCTCTCTGCAAGTGAAGTCTTCATTCTTGGGTGAGCTGCTATCACCAAACTCCTTTCTGTGCAGCCAACCAGCCATTTAGATAGCAATGGCTTTTAGGCACTCCAGCCTAGTTTGGCTTTGAATCAGCAACGCAGAGGCACAAAGCTCTCAGTTTTATTCCTGATGCCCTCAGGCCACCCGTACTGCTTTTTGATAGCAGTGTTTATCATTTAGTTTTATGCTCGCTTCCCTCCTTCCCCTCAGAAGACCCCTCAGTGGGATTACTCACATGAAGAGAGTTGGGCATGTGCCTGAGACATTGCAGACCAGGGCGCTACAAGCATAAACTCCTCCAAAGCAGGGGCCACGTCCCTCTTTCAAAATCTCTAAAGAGCCGTGCCAAGTCATGGCACTATGCAAATATTTATTCATATGACATGGCTTTATATACATTATGGTGGTGTGGTACAATGGTTTTATCAGCATGTGTTTGAGATGCTATGTGCTTCAAGAGAGCTGGGCAAGTCACTGCAGACAAGAGCCAGTAAAACCTTTCGCCTGCATTCCTGTGTGTTTTGTACTTGACACAGATTAAATGAAAAAGGGCCATTTAAAAAAAACCATTTTGCAGAGCATTGATTTTTTTTTAAAGCCTTTTTCTTAATATCCCTCCATGGGCATGATGGGCATAATGCTAATTTATATTAAGACTCCTTTACACTACCAGATAAGTGAGTTTTGGCTTAAATGAAAATTAAATCCCATCGGTCCACTGTTATCCTCTGAAGGAGGAAAAAAAGCATAAATAGCAAAGGTAAAAAACCCCAAAAACAAACCCCAACATTTATTCTACTCAAGTACTTAGAAGAGATATAAATACACACTTCATAAATTAAAGTCCAGTGTCTAAGGACCCACCAAATGTTACATGTCCAGTGAGAGACCCACTCCTTTAGCATGTCACTTAGCATCGCAGGACTCAGGACTTTTAAAACTGGTACTGGTACTGAATATTGCCCATCCCAGTAACCAACAGAGAGAAAATATGCATTGATGGGGAAACGAGGAACCATTTTGAAAAGGAGTATTATTATTTTTCAAGGGTGGTGGTTTCAAAGCTGCCCCTTGGGTTGGAAGAGTAGACTAAATCCTGGCAGACTTTGATTTGAAAGCAGAGCACAGAAAAGGTGGTCCGTGTCATGTGGCAAGTACATTTTATGAAACAGCCGTCATGCCACATAATGATATTATAGCACATACAAGGCTGTTTTAACTCTTATTTATAGAGTGCTGTAACGGTGCCGGACAGTTGTCAGGCCAATAGAAAAAGGGCTCCTCTTCCCAAGGGTATACAAGCAGAGCTGGCTGAGAGTTCAGTGGCCCCCATTATTGAAATATCCAACCTTTCTCAGGAGTCCTATGTGTTAAGGCAGTGCTGTCATCCCCAGATCACACATGCATGGGGACTGCAGGTCCAGAAGGGCTAAGTGGCTTGTCCCCAGGAAGTCTGTGACAGGGAATTGAGCCAAAGCTTCTACTGCCCCAGGTTAGCACCCTGGTACTGGGCCACACTTCCTTCCTTGGTTGTAACCAGAACAGATGGGCTTGTATCCATAGAGCTTTGATTGTATCCATAGGGCTTTGGTTATAACTAGAATAGATGGGCTTGTATCCATAGGGCTTTGGGTGTAGCTAGAATAGATGGGTTTGTATCTATAGGGCTTTGGTTGTAGCTAGAATAGATGGGCTTGTATCCACAGGGCTTTGGTTGTATCCATAGGGCTTTGGTTGTAAGTAGAATAGATGGGCTTGTATCCATAGTGCTTTGGTTGTATCTATAGGACTTTGGTTGTATCTATAGGACTTTGGTTGTAACTAGAATAGATGGGCTTGTATCTATAGGGCTTTGGTTGTAACTAGAATAGATGGGCTTGTATCTATAGGGCTTTGGTTGTAACTAGAATAGATGGGCTTGTATCTATAGGGCTTTGGTTGTAACTAGAATAGATGGGCTTGTATCTATAGGGCTTTGGTTGTAACTAGAATAGATGGGCTTGTATCTATAGGGCTTTGGTTGTAACTAGAATAGATGGGCTTGTATCTATAGGGCTTTGGTTGTAACTAGAATAGATGGGCTTGTATCTATAGGGCTTTGGTTGTAACTAGAATAGATGGGCTTGTATCTATAGGGCTTTGGTTGTAACTAGAATAGATGGGCTTGTATCTATAGGGCTTTGGTTGTAACTAGAATAGATGGGCTTGTATCTATAGGGCTTTGGTTGTAACTAGAATAGATGGGCTTGTATCTATAGGGCTTTGGTTGTAACTAGAATAGATGGGCTTGTATCTATAGGGCTTTGGTTGTAACTAGAATAGATGGGCTTGTATCTATAGGGCTTTGGTTGTAACTAGAATAGATGGGCTTGTATCTATAGGGCTTTGGTTGTAACTAGAATAGATGGGCTTGTCTTCATAGGGCTTTGGTTGTAACTAGAATAGATGGGCTTGTATCATCTATAGGGCTTTGGCTGTAGCTAGAATAGAAAGGGGTTTGTGAAGGAGCTTGTGGGGCTGAATGGCTAGTTAAACTCTTCTGGGAGAATGGGGCAGCAGCAGCAAGGGATCAGCTCTGTCACAGCAACAGAGCCTGGAAACGACCAAGCTGAAGATGAGGATTTTGTGAGTACCACTGCCTCCGACCCAAGGTAGACGAGTAAGGGGACCTGAATGCTGAGGAAGCTGCACAGACACCTGCTACACCCATCTTTCTCCTGGCCTACGGAGCAGCATGCAAAGACACCTCTGCAGAACCGGATCCAGCGCTGCAACACTTGCCTGGACAAATCTCCCACTCTGCCTGCCACTTGCTTTACCCGGAGAACGGAGGACTGCAAGCAAAGAAAGAACTTCCTTCATATCTTTTTTCACTACCCGATATTTAACACTCAACAGGGGCCTATTAGAAGACAGAGCACCTTTGAGGGCGAAAGGCAAGGCTGAGGGCCACTCCTCCCAGCAACTTACTCATTTGCTTGTGGATCTGCTTGGCTGCACTTCTTGAGAATGACTTGGCCGCTGTAGCTCATGAAAATAAACAGCATCCTCTGCGATGTGTGGGGTTCGCTCTCTCTCCCCTCCTCTGTGCATGCGCTGGCACAGGGAATGCAGAAGGAAAATAAGGAAATTCATAGCTCGGGATTCAACCTCCCCAAACTCAACCCACCAGGGAGGTGTAAAAACATGTGGAAAAAGCCACATGCTGCCTGCATTTTGGAGACGGGGGACGTGACTCTGCTCTCAGGCTGGTGACAGGCTGATGTTCCTGTTTGACACCAGAATTAAGGGGCTGGAGTATCCAGGTCCTAACCCTGCAATTTCTTCTGTTTCCTCTGGATGCATACCCCTTCACACTATCCCTGATACTCAGCAATTGTATTGGGAAGCACAGAGGAGCCCCAGTCACCATAAACTAGGACCCCGTTGTCATCAGCAGAGACTAGAACCAAAAACCAAGCCTTGGCTCAAAGAGCTCCCGATCCAAAAGCAAAAGCCCGTCCCGTCCCACTGCTGCAGAAACTCTCCTCCCTTAAGATGACGCATCCCTGCTGTGTCTACTGTTGACAGGATCCTTCGAGCCTTCACAGTATGGGAAGGCCGCGGATTGAGCTTTTACACGCCTATCCACTGGAAGGTCCTTGGAGTGAGAAACAAGGCAGCTATGGGGGATTAAGCAAGGTTTAAACGGTGGGAGGGATGAAGAGCAAACATGTCTAGCTCCCTAGGGAGCCACCAGCCCTGCAAACACACAGCACATAGGTTTTACTGCTATATACCCCCAGAGAAATGCAACATGACCGAGAGGAGAATCAGGCATCAGGGTCTTTAAACCTCTGTGCCACTTGCCCACAGCATGAGGACCGTCCCGTCTGGGGCCTCGACACAGCATGCTCCTTCAATGAGCCAAAGACATGCCCAACACGCTGCCTTTTAAAGGCTTCCTTCTTAGTAAAAACCAGCTGTCGGCCCCTCATTTTAAGGCTGACAGCCTGAACGGGCCCTTCAGGATGGAGCAGCTCTTTTCCTCCATGGAGAGAATGCCCTTCCTCCCTCGTTGAGGGGCAACAGGTGCCCAGATCCTACCACAGGGCGTTTGTGAGATCAGCAAAGGTGTCATAAAAAAAGGGAATGGATGAGATACAGATGCCAGTGGCTTTGTATCACCCTTCTCCTGCAACTGGTTGTGACGATGCCGTGCTTGGCTTGTTCTGGTCAGCCCTGAAGAAGAACGCCTTGCATCTGAAAGCTTGTCTAACTCTATCCCGACTATACAGTAGGTGTAATGAAAGGTATCACCCTAAGAAACCCCTGCCTTTTATATTATCGTTTTTGGCCACAATGACTATCAGTAGCATAAAAGAAGAAGATTGTGACATTACACTTACCAGTGAAAAGGTTGTGAATAGTGAGGGTGATTTTTATAACGACAGCCGAGGAAAATATACAGGGTGTGATCAGGACACATTTGCTAAGTTTCCTTGTCACTGCTGGGTTTTTTTATTTTAGGCTCTGATTCCCAATTGTTTTCCCTGTGAGCAGATCCATAGGGCTTCACAGAGCTCCAGTAACTTCTGCCCACACATGAGTCGTGGGGTTTATGCTTGGAGTAGCCAAAGGGCTAGATTTTCATCAGTGCTCAGTACCTCCCAATCTCACACCTTATGGCCAGCTTTTACAAACCGCTCCATATCCAACATGTCACGCTCCTTAGAAAACCAGGCCTTGTATTGTGTGGCTTGAATGGGAGTTTCTGCAAACCTGGCTCTGTGCTTTTGATAACCCGCACCCTCCAAAAAAACCCCAAAGCAAACTTTTAGAAAAAAAAAATATCGCTTTACTTTGGAACCTTACTAGTATTTTTGAAACATCGTTCAGGCTAAATGTGAAGGTTTTCAGGCAGAATGAATATCTCCATCCCCAAGAGCAGGGTAGGTAATAGAAACCATGATAGAAACTTAATTCGACTCCCTGCAGTAGATCCATTGGAGCATGCGCACACACATGTTATATGCGCATGCCACTTATTGTGCATCCGATCCTGCAGCAGGCTATGCCAGGACTGAGGGCTTGTCTGCTTGCAGGACTTGTGGCCGGCATCACGCGCCTGGCTAAATTTTCCACTTTGTGAAGTATAAAGCATACAGCACCAAAACACA
>NW_005842013.1:1472463-1490223 GCF_000455745.1 Alligator sinensis | reverse complement strand
TGCCTCCGCACAACATTCCTCTTCCTAGTCTTAAGGGAAAAGCATTTTCTGATGGCGGTGAGGGCTGGAGGGGAAGGTTAATGGAGGTCACAGTCATCATATAACTTAATGCAACAATAACCGTTAAAAATTTAAGCAAGGTACAGTCATTGGATGCTACATTTGGGATATTTTGGACTAGGTAACCCTTTAACAACAATGGCTATATCATCATATACAGGACAAGAGAGAGTCACGATGCTTTAAAACTTCCTTGGATTTGTTAGGAGTTTGGTTGCAACCCCATCACCCTTGCCCCTCGACCTAGACGGGCTCTCTGAGGTGTCGATTAGATGTCTAATCCTGCCCGTGTGCGTCTCAATGGCAAAACTCCTTTGGACCTCCGCAAAATTGGAGCTGCCTCCGCGAGGACCCAGATTACCCCAAAATAGGAGCTCTCGCAAATAAATGGCCAGCTTCTCGACGTTGGGCACTGAGCGGTTTTGAAAACATGCCCAAAACTGTCACAGCAGGAGCTGCTGAGTGATGAGCCCCTTTGAAAACCTGGCTCCAGTTATGGGCCCTGCGTCTTGGGAAATCAGTCCTCTCCCCAGTTTCTACCAAAAGCTATAACACATCTGTCTTAATTCTTCTTTCATTTCCCTTGCTGCTGATGAAGAAATTGTCTTACAGGGAATACTGAAGAAATTGCTGGTCCTTTCCCAGTAACACCACTGTTACGTAAAACTATTTGGAAAACTATTGGAGACGTATAGTCGCTTTATGACAAGCATGGATTTTTCTCTTAAGGAGCTGGGAATGGTTATTATCTGATTTCAATCTGTTGAGTTCGGGTTTCTGTTTACTTGCAAAAATCTGATTATATTGTTTGGTTCCTCCAGTAAACATCTGAATTATACAACTCGGCATACCCATGTGAACGTTTCTGCAGAACCCCTTTCTGGTTCATTCGGCGCGCTCTCGCACATGCATGCTTTCCTCTCTAAACAACGTGAGTAACTAGGGTTTGTCATCTGACTTCAGCGAAACACAATAGTGAAGTGTATGCGCATCCACTGTGTCACAAAGCGATGTGCAGCTATTTGAGTGATAAGGACTGCAGCATTTTGAATGCTTTTATTGCCAAGCCAAAGAGGCACCCACGGCGGTATAATATTTCTGAGTGCAGTTTAAAGCTTCAGGGCCTGATTCAGCCCAGAGGCACCCAATGCTTGCTCCAGAATAGCTGCATTGTTGGCAATTGGGTAACGGTAGAGCGAGGCATCAAGCCCTCGGGTTTTTTATTTCCTCCTTGCAGCGCTGCTATGCTATCACTTGGACGCCTTCCTGTTCTCAGGAAACACAGGCTATTGTGTAGCAACTCATTCACCTAATTGGGTGGAATCCGCAGAACAAATATTCATGAAGCTATTTTAATTGAGGAAATCTGCAGAGGTAAATATTCATGAAGCTTATGCTCTTCTAGATGAAATGCAATGGTGTTTGAAATCCATCATCACTCTGTTGGAAGAGAAGGGAACTTGACAGGGAAATTATAGGTAATTCATCAAGGTAACGTTCTGGGAAGAGAGATATGGGTCTTGTTTAGCTCCCCTTACCTAGGAAACATTCCCCACACCCCCACGGTTGAAGTTAATGGGCATGTTGCCGGGTAAGGAGCACTGACTGGGGCCCTATGTAAGGGGAGAGGGAGGGAAAGATTTCCAAGATTTCTAAGGGGGAAAGGAGGAAAGCAAACAGGCCAAACTCCATGCTGTGCTTATGGAAGTCTCCAAAAACATCAGCTTGGCATGGAGGGGTTGGGGAGGCAGGGTATCACAGGCCCAGAGAGCCAGAAAGAGGCCTGAAATCTTGGTCCATATGGGAAAGGAATGGAGATCTCAAAGAATAATATGTAGGATATGATCCTAACGGTCCCAACTCAGGCATTGGTCCCACTGATGGACTTCGGTGTGTGTTTTGCCTGCCCCTAGGAAAGGCACGGTAGTGCAGCTACAGGCCCCTACTACCCACTCTGCAAAACTGGGCTTGCATCACGAATTGTCCTTCTCTAACCAAGTGGACTAACAGGCTTCAGCGTAGCCCCACTGTGCAGCGACACAACTACAGGGGTTCCCATCAGTCTGAATTCCCTGTGCAAAGACACACAGTGAAAAGGAATCAAAACTCATGGCAGAAGTGATATCTTTTATGACATCAACTAGACATTTGCAAAAAAAAATAATTCTTTATTTGCAAGCTTACGGGCACAGGCGCCCTTCATCAGGCTTTGCCCAAAAGCTTGCAAATAAAGAAACATACATATATATATATATATTTTTTTTTTTTGCAAATATCTAGTTGGTCTAATAAAAGATATCTCCTCTGCCACGAATTTTGATTCCTTTTGCCTCTGCACCAATATGGCTACAACCTGGATATCTGACACACAGTCAGCACACCCACCTCTGCAATAGATCCAATGCGGGAACAGGAGCCAGAACCAGAGCAAGCAGGCTCAGACGGTAATCGGATGGAGGGTGCTGAGAGCTCTGCAGCAAGAAGCCAGATAAATTGCAAGGTGCACTTTCTTTTTTTGTGTGGACTTAATGAGGTCAGCCCCGGGTGAGGTTAACCCATGACTGGGTTTTTTTAGTGGATTTGATGCCCCAAATGGGAGGTCCTCGACCCAATGGACCAGACAGTGGCTAAAAAGTGGAGGAGGCCACAGAAAGGGGGCACCTGAGGGGTGCTCTGAACCCTACATGTACATGAGCTGCAGAGGACTAGAGACCGAGAGATGGACTGTGAGCTCCGCTTGGCAAAGCCAGCTGTGGCAAAGCAGAGGTGACAGGCTATTTGTAAA
The DNA here is from genome assembly GCF_000455745.1 of Alligator sinensis. Taxonomy (NCBI): domain Eukaryota; kingdom Metazoa; phylum Chordata; order Crocodylia; family Alligatoridae; genus Alligator; species Alligator sinensis. Next base: position 1,487,378 of record NW_005842013.1, on the reverse strand, counting down.
TTTGGTGGAAAGAAGCCGACTAGGACAGAGAGGACAGCCCGACCCGAGGCTGACGGCCTTAAGCTGGGACACATCCTGCTGCAGTAGAAGCTTATGGTCCCCGATGGCGGACCCAGAGCTAACCAGGTGCAGCTAGAGTAAACCTGGGCTGGGCCATGGAGACGCCAGTCAGACAAGGGCCTATCACCCCAACCCGCTTTTGCCCTTATTGTGGATGGAGCATCCAAGCACTCCCATCATACAGATAAGAAGTTTTATTTTTAAATGCCTGCTATCACACTGGTACCATGATGTCAGGCCTCACAGAAATCTCCAGGTAAACAGAGCACTTGAGCTACATTACTCCCAACTTCGTTGCTATTGTCTCCCAGGGGAAAATGAACCAACGGACAACTTGCTTGTATATACAGTTTATGCATATGGTATGAAACAAGTAGTTTCTCCTGTTTGGCCCAGCATCTCAAAAGGACAAGAGTGGATGTGTCTGCAAAAGAGATGCAAGTGTTGGACCAGAAATGTGGGGCTTGTCGTACAGACTACTTGCACAAAGCTCTTCGGCCTGGATTGCACTGGAGGTCACACAAGACGATCGTGATGGACGTCTGTAGCTCTAAAAGGCTCCAAATCCTCTTCACCTCACCTGATGAGACAGGGTGAAAGAAGCTGGTTCAGAACCAGTCCTGCAATGTGCTACACCAGTTCATATCAGCTGGGAAGGTGGCCCTAATCCTAGCCTTTTTTACCCCATGATTGTGAGAACAACAGTGTATTAAGACTTCATGCTTCTGCATACCCCTAAAATTACTATTTCAGCCTTAAAAAAAAAAAAGATTTTAGATGACTGAGTCATCCCAATATTTTACAGGGCAACTCCCTTGTTTTTCCAGTTAATAATGTCCGAGTTACCCACTTTTCTTGTGATCTTATTCTCACCGGTGCAAAAACAATGTGCAATTGTTCCTGCTCGCCCCCCAACTTTTGCCTGTTTTGTTTTGGCGAGATCTAGGTGGGATGGGAGCATGTGGACAGAATCCTTGCTTGAGAAATAATGCGTTAAGACAGACGCTGGAATGACAAGCCAAGACAATCTCAAAGCACATGTGGGAGAAAGCATCTTTGACATAAAATTGAAAAAAAAAAAAGGCAGAAAGCTCTGTTCATCCCACCAGGCCAAGAAAAAAAAAGTTAGTCTGGCAAGGAACAATCTGAGAAAGTGTCTAAAGAGTTGGAAGTAGGATCTGCATCACATGTAGCAGCCAAAAATGTGTTTGGCCATAAACAGAGCATGATGCATTGCAAAAGGCTTCACAGGGAGATATTTAGGGGGTGGAATGGTTGGCATGGAAAAGAGAAAAAGGGAGGTTCATTTCAAAAGGAGTATCTTCAGTCTTCAAACAACAGCCACTAAAATATCTTGAAGGTTATGCCTCCCCAGAGGTGCCAAATTTTAGCAGTCTTGCTCAGAAAAGCCTTTTAAGAAAACAGTATAACCTATGGTAGATTCTGCTTTTGCTCTGCTACTGCACCGTTTCTCAGTCTCAAGGGTAAAAAGAGCAAAGACAGGGCCTAATACAAAACCCATTGAAGTCAATGGGCTTTGGATGAATGCGCTTTGGATTAGGCCCACGCTGCAGCAGAAAGCTTTTAAATCCAGTCGTAAATAAAGTGACTCCTATTAATGTTTATATTTGTTTTAATTTATTTAACCAGGGAAGTCAGCTGAGGCCCATCGGTCTCTGCAATAAGGAGAAGCTGGCTAAAGCAGCAGCAGATAAAGTTTGCACCAGTTTAAATTATAGCTTCCATAAATCATTTTCAAGGAAACCTGGGTGAATAAAACTATAACATCAGACTTTCATTTCTTCCTTGTATCGCCTGCTGCATTCACTTCCTGCCGGAGCCCAAAAAACGTACTCAGTCCCCCAGATCACAGGTTCTCAACCTGGCAACTGAAAGCAGGTTGCAATGCCTTTTCTTTCCGGCTAGATGGAAGAGTGAAGTCCTGAGGCTTTCTTCTGCTGAAACACTGGGAAAGACTGAAAAACCCACCTCCCGTCCTGCCCACCACCCTGGGTGGATGATCGGAGTTGATCCCCGTGATTTATTCCAGAATAATTTACATTAATCAGTGCTTACCTGGGAACATTTGTGTTAGAAATCTACAGATTCACATCCCCGTCTGCAGGGCTGCAAAGAGGCTTAATAACTATTCTCCAACTATTTGGGTTGGTCTAATAAAAGATATCAGATTCACCCAAGGAGCCTTGTCTGCCTAGGGAGGCGCTTACCATTAGTTCTGTCCCAGGCACAGATGGGGTTTGACAGCCAGCTATCGAGTATAATAGGAGGTGGGGAGGGAGGGGGGTTGGTTTTTCAATTATTTTGGCAGATCACCTTTTCCACGTTTAGCAGAGGCACCAGCCTGCCTTGAGATCTGGTGCTGCAGAGCACAGCCACAGCCTTTTTTCTTTTATAATGCCCTACAGGATAATGCCAGTTTATGACTTCATTACAATGGTGCTGTTCCTGCTACTACTATTAAAGATCTGTCATGATTTCCATTATAAACCCTAGGTTTTGGGGGTCTATAAAATCTCACTTTGGGCTGAAACTCAGCTGCCAGCCCTGGGTGGAGGACCACAGCTGAATTAACCCTTGGTGCACCGAGCAGTCTTCAAGTAGGATGACCTCTTGGGCACCGATTACCAGGTTGGGTTGCCAGTTGACTGTGGTATGCTAGTGAAAGGGGTCAGGGATGGGCATACTGCAACCTTTGTCTATGAAAGAGTCCCTCTCAGCAATGCTGTCCTGCCTCCCAGCTGCCAGAAACCTTTGGACTATGGCATCCATATGACAAGCCTTGACAGTGGCTAGAAACGTTCCCCATCCTCCCTGATAAATGAGCCTCTGAATTTGTTGCCGCAGAATTTCTTTGAATGCATAGAAGAAATCACTGAATTTGTGCAGGGGGAAGGAGGGAATCCAAAGTGGTAGATAGTTCATTACAGTTTATACTGTGGATAGTTCACTAAACCTCGTGATGTGTACAAGCGCCCTGTCAGTTCAGACACATGATCATCCAACATTGACTCCAACTGGGTTCTCTGTATGACCTACCAGTTGAATACCGAACTGGAGTCAAATCTTGGTTTTCAAAGTCTTCCAAAGGACTAGTCCAATTTACCTGAAGAGGCTGCTTCTTCATACCAGCTCTATCTCTCTAAAGCAACAGGACTGCCAGCTTCAAGAGGGGAAACTTGTGTCTTCAGTCTTTCAGATCTTATCACCATCTCAGGTGACCCCCGTCAGCTCCTGTAGCAAACCAGAGGCACTTGCTAGTCAGTCATTAATAGTATTTGTGATCCAAGAGGACAGGGATTTCTTGTGCTAAGTACTATAAAAACATCTAACCAAGGTTTTGTCAACTTCCAGAGCCCTAATTTAGGGATACAGGACCTATGGTAAGGATATTGATATGCCATCCTAGCAATGCCTATCATGAGTGGATGCAACCAGAGTGCTTTGTACCTGAACAGTAAAATCACTAATTTTTGCTGGCTTCTTCAAAAAGGGTTGCTTGTTGGCAGTTATGTCAGCTACAGCTCATGCCCCTGACTGGCAAAGGGCTGCTGGGGAAAGTTTGGCATCTAGACCCGGCTTGTGAGCTTCCAGAATGGCTCCTTATTAGAGGGTTGACTTAAAATGCAGACCTGGGGTTAATCACCACTGCGTTCACTGGCAAATCACTTTGGACCAGACCAAGACTGGTCAACCTGGCACCCAAGCAGTGACTAGGTAGAGTGGAGGTGCCTCATCAGTTCCCAAAAGCCATCCAGATTAACTCTTCTGCCATGGCCAAAATATCAGGATATGCCTCCGTTTTGGACTGCAAAGTCCCCTCAGCATCTGAATTCACATTTTTGCCCATACTCAGAAGTGACCCAGTTTGAGCAGCCGAACTCCCACCTCAGCTAAGTGCCTAACTCCCACCTCAGCTCCGCCGTGGTCCCAAACAGAGGTGCATCCCAAGACCAGCGCACCTGACTCACACTCTCAGTGCTGAGGTCTGTACCAAGCCCAGCAGTCGCCTTCCCCCAAAAACACGGCCGGTGCTGGTGCTGTGGCTACCTTCTAGCGTCCCAACATTATGATTACAGACAGAAAGTAGACCTGGGCTCACGACCCACCTCAACCACCTGTGCACGCTGGAGAGCAGCCTCCACCCCTCTACTGAAGCTGGGCCCTTATCAGCAAACACTGCAACAGCCCTGGGGCAGAGCGAGCCTGACTCTTTAGTCCCCTGATGCAGCGGGGATTGTGGGTTCAAGGACCCTGTATTTTACGAGACAGTCGCTGGACAGATGACAGAAAGAGTCCTTGCAGCAGAGGCTGGTACCCAAATCCCCCATCCCAGCTGGGTGCCCTAGCAGCTGGACCATTGAGCCAGGCTCCCTACCGCTTGTTTTTCTTCAGGCCTCACGGCTCATGAATTCGCAGCCCAGCACCCTTGCCTCAACCGGACGGGTGAAAAATTCGACTCCTACCCATGTACCCAACCTACTCTATACAACCCAGTTCCTAGGGCTCTCTCCCGGGATATGGGAGGTGTGAGCTTGACCCCAAATATCCCTCTTGCTGGGGGAATACTCTAACCATAGGGCCACTTTCCAGCTGGGGCCAACCTTTTTTGATAGAAATTAAGTCCCATGCTCTCCCCTAGTGCCACTCCGATACCCTTCCCCTGCCCAATCTGCTGCTCTGCTTCTTGCTCCCTGCCCTATGCTCCTGGTCTGATCTACTGCTCTGCTTTCTGCTCCCCGTCCTGAGCTCCCCTCCCAATCTGCAGCTCCACTTTCTGCTCCCTGCCCTATCTGCTGCTGTGCTGTCTGCCTCTTCTCCCGTCTGCTGCATGCCCCGCACAAAGGCTGGCCAAGCCGCTTGTAGCATGCATGCCGCGGGTTGCAACTAGATGTTCACGAGCCCAGCTCAGATTGCTTCTGAGCGCTAAATTTAGGCTCAGGGAAATTTGCAGTTCAATGTAGGCACCTACTAAGATTTGTGACCATTGCGGCAGGTCTATTTTGGATCTTTTTTTGGAATCGAGGTGCCTAAATTCCAGTTAGCCACCTAAGGGAGTAATCTGGATCTGGCTTTCTGTGTCTTAGTTTTCCTGTCTGGAAAATGGAGATGACAGCACTTCCCTGCCTTGCAGAGGGGCTGTAAAGATAAATACATTAAGGATTGCACTGTGTTCTCATATCCCAGCAAAGGGAGCTACTTAAGTGTCTAAAATAGGTCTTACAAGGTGGCACAGATGTATATGACTGTAACTGGTCAGACCAATAATCTGCACAGCAAATAGCCCTAGCACTGCTCCTAGAAAACAGCTGGTAAGTGAGTTATTTTGCACTCTGCCAATAGGACATAGAAAAATAGTATTAATAAAATTTGCTGATACAACAGATTAATAGCACAGAACAGTGAGCCAGAAAAGGTTAGGAATGGCATATCCCTCCTTTGGGGTCTTTAAGAACAAAGAATTAAATAAATGTTACACACGAAAGATGATGTGAAAGAAATATTAAAGTGAGGCTTGGCTCTGAGAAGTGACTATAAAAAGGGCATTGTGGGATCCCACGCTTATTGTGTCGTGGTGACATCATAGCAACTTTGCTCAGTTTACAAATAAAACGTTGCTTTTCCTAACTGCCAACCCTGCAAAGTCAACCTGGGAGCGGAGAAGCCAGATGTGTTCGTTCTTTCTGGTTCATGCATCATCTCCAGTAACATAGAGGGCCTGATTCTTTGCAAAGGGCTAAGGAAAAAACATCCAAAAATGGTGGGTTTTTTTTAATGAAGTGAAGCACAAACATACACAGATTGAGTTTACCGTGCCAGGTGGTTCAGGGGTTTGGGTACTAGTCTAGAAGCAGGAACCTCAGAGGTCCATGCTCTGTTTTGCTTCTCACCCCATGTATGTCACCCTGTCCAGTACTTCACCCGCGGTGTCCCTGCTTCTCTACTCCCCTTCCTCTGTCTTATCGCTCCAGACCATAACTCCACGGAGCACAGACCGTATGTTGGACCAGGTCTACAACAGAAAGTTTTTCCAGTCCAGAAATGTTAATGAGAGGTGTGATTTTTCCTGGCAACAGTTCTCAGCCCTAGTGTAGACGCTGCTGTCCTGGCATAAACAGGCTTTTGGCGGTATCATTCCTTCCGCTCAGGGAACCAGGCAACACTACAAAAAGCACTTGTTTGCTGGTATAAACTGTGCCCGCACAAGGAGGCTTTGGCAGCATAACTGGGCTAGGAAAACTATACCAAGAAACTTCTGTTAAGCTGGACTTGGGCTCTCTGCATGTATGTACAGTACTGAGCACAGTGAAGCCCAGATCTCGGCTGGGATTTTTACGGGGGGTGCATTTACCGTGAAACAAACCGTGTGCTGGCATGGGACCCCCAATGACAGGGTTTTGTTTGTGGCCCTCCCGTGTTTTGGCTGGGGCTGGACCCAGAGCAGTGGTGGGAGGTGGGGAGTGAGGCTGGACCTGGAGCAGTGGGGGGAGGTGGGGAGTGAGGCTGGACCTGGAGCAGTGTGGGGAGGTGGGGAGTGAGGCTGGACCCGGGGCAGTGGTGGGGAGGGGGGGAAAATGGAGATGACAGCACTTCCCTGCCTTGCAGAGGGGCTGTAAAGATAAATACATTAAGGATTGCACTGTGTTCTCATATCCCAGCAAAGGGAGCTACTTAAGTGTCTAAAATAGGTCTTACAAGGTGGCACAGATGTATATGACTGTAACTGGTCAGACCAATAATCTGCACAGCAAATAGCCCTAGCACTGCTCCTAGAAAACAGCTGGTAAGTGAGTTATTTTGCACTCTGCCAATAGGACATAGAAAAATAGTATTAATAAAATTTGCTGATACAACAGATTAATAGCACAGAACAGTGAGCCAGAAAAGGTTAGGAATGGCATATCCCTCCTTTGGGGTCTTTAAGAACAAAGAATTAAATAAATGTTACACACGAAAGATGATGTGAAAGAAATATTAAAGTGAGGCTTGGCTCTGAGAAGTGACTATAAAAAGGGCATTGTGGGATCCCACGCTTATTGTGTCGTGGTGACATCATAGCAACTTTGCTCAGTTTACAAATAAAACGTTGCTTTTCCTAACTGCCAACCCTGCAAAGTCAACCTGGGAGCGGAGAAGCCAGATGTGTTCGTTCTTTCTGGTTCATGCATCATCTCCAGTAACATAGAGGGCCTGATTCTTTGCAAAGGGCTAAGGAAAAAACATCCAAAAATGGTGGGTTTTTTTTAATGAAGTGAAGCACAAACATACACAGATTGAGTTTACCGTGCCAGGTGGTTCAGGGGTTTGGGTACTAGTCTAGAAGCAGGAACCTCAGAGGTCCATGCTCTGTTTTGCTTCTCACCCCATGTATGTCACCCTGTCCAGTACTTCACCCGCGGTGTCCCTGCTTCTCTACTCCCCTTCCTCTGTCTTATCGCTCCAGACCATAACTCCACGGAGCACAGACCGTATGTTGGACCAGGTCTACAACAGAAAGTTTTTCCAGTCCAGAAATGTTAATGAGAGGTGTGATTTTTCCTGGCAACAGTTCTCAGCCCTAGTGTAGACGCTGCTGTCCTGGCATAAACAGGCTTTTGGCGGTATCATTCCTTCCGCTCAGGGAACCAGGCAACACTACAAAAAGCACTTGTTTGCTGGTATAAACTGTGCCCGCACAAGGAGGCTTTGGCAGCATAACTGGGCTAGGAAAACTATACCAAGAAACTTCTGTTAAGCTGGACTTGGGCTCTCTGCATGTATGTACAGTACTGAGCACAGTGAAGCCCAGATCTCGGCTGGGATTTTTACGGGGGGTGCATTTACCGTGAAACAAACCGTGTGCTGGCATGGGACCCCCAATGACAGGGTTTTGTTTGTGGCCCTCCCGTGTTTTGGCTGGGGCTGGACCCAGAGCAGTGGTGGGAGGTGGGGAGTGAGGCTGGACACAGGGCTCCATCCCCACCCCCCATTATTGTTGATGGGCATTTTGCTAGTATCCATCCATCCATCCATCCATCCATCCCCTGTATGTACACATATGAGGTCTAGTCAGATATCTCATGACTCCATATGTGGCTGACAAGCCCAATTCAAGCGTGGCACAGCTTGTTCCAAGTTTCACAGATCCCTGGGTTATCTAAGTTGGAGTCCAAGTTTAGAGCACGCTGCTTGCTTCTCTCTCGCTTTGCTTCTGTCCTATGAATCAAAACCGCTCCACGTTGAGCTGCACCCCGTGCCAGATGTTCCCTCCAGATTGGACGGGATTCTGCGTGCTCCTCCTGGCTTTCTACGTTGATGTTGAATGACTTCATCTAATTTTTGCCCACATTGTGGTACCGCCATAGCAGGTAATCCCACTTTCTAGAGCTGCCTAGAATCTCGCTGTACAAAGTATTCTTGTCTATGATATACAAAATATATGTATATATACCGTATATAAATAAATACAAGTATAATATCTTATATATATTCTATTATATAGAATAAACTAAAATGCTAAAATAGGAAGTCACAGCAAAACCAACCACCCCCCAAACTCCTAAAATTCACAAACAATCCACCCCACCCCATCCCACACCCCACTCCCTCGCCTCTAAGGACAGTGTCCCCCTAACTCACCCTAACCTCACTTCCCAACCCCCATTCACTACCTCCATAAAAGAAACCAATAGTTTCCCTCTGCCCATATTCCCTCTTATGCCTACCCACTCCCATTCCCTTGCCTCACAGCCAGGGGAGTCACCCCATCCCTTATTATCCTTCCCTTGCCTATACCTCCCTCTCCCTCAGGAGGTCATAGCTATCCCCAAAACCCACTCATCTTCCCAGTCCCCCAAGGAAACACACTGTTCAATGTAACCGAATTGTACTTAGGCATCTAGTAAGTGACAGTCCATAGGTGGATCCAGTCCATATTGTCTGAAAACTTGAAAGCCTACAAGCAAAAGATAGGAAACACAATGAGCAAGTCCCATATCTATGATCTAACAAAATATAACACACTTGTATATGTACCTAAGAGACTAATGATCTGTTACCAACTTAATTGCATTTTTAGCATCTAGGTCATTCCATAGTCTGGCATAATCGCCCATTCAGAATGTGTTAAAAAGCCACATCCCCGATGCTGAGCTCAATGGACAATAAACACAGGTGCAGGCAAAACAAATGACGTGACTTTACGTTCATAAACACCAGCTCTATTGATGTGGCAACCTGTAAAAGCACCACAACTTGAGAACATGGGCTGCTCCGTGCAAATGCTTCACTTTTTAATGCTAGAAGAGAGAGAAAGTAATGCAAAAATCTAGAACTCTTGGTTCAAAGATGATCCCCTTTATTAGACCAACTGAGAAATTGCACAAAAAAAAAGAGAGAAAGGATGCGCTCAGGATTACATTCCTCCCCAGCAACATTGAACAGCCCCCTCCTATTTTGGGCTCAGTCTCCTCTGACCTCTGCATCCACGAGCAGTTGTGTAGAGTCAAACCTAGCTTACAGAGTTCTTGTACTGGTATAGCTATGTTGGTTATAAATGGGATTGCTTCTCAATATAGCCACAAGGTTATAACTATAGTGTGAGCACAGGCACACCGCTATACAGATGGCCCTATACCAGTACACCTTATTTCTCTTTCTGGGATTGGAAGAACTAAACTAAAGAGAGGTAGTTAGCTGTGTTAGTCTACAGTCAGACAGAAGGCAGGATAGGGGGACACTTTCTAAACAAACTTACTCATGAGTTAATCTATAACAGTGATCTTCAACCAGGTGTCAGGGCACCCTGGGGTGCTGCCAGATGGTTTGAAGGATGCCTCGAGGTGTGAGGAGATAAGCCAATAAGCTAAGCAGATAAGCCCGGTTTAGGCTTGTCCCTGTCAGGATGATCCCCCACCCCTATTGCGTAGCCCCTGCTTAAGGAAGCAAGTATTGCCATATATAATGAGAAACTAATTGTACCTTCTGAATAACCAAGCTAGCAGAAGTACTTATGTACCACCATCATTTCTCCCACGTTAAGGGGATTGTATTGCTTTAAATATACTAATAAAAGCCATACAACTTTTCTGTGCAAACATCCCCTAAAATTAACGGTAAATACTATAGCTCGGTGGTTTTCAACCTTTTAAAATTTGTGGACCCCGAAAAAATTTCGAATAAAGGTGCGGACCCTTTTCATAGATTCATAGACACTGAGACCGGACGGGACCTCGGAAGATCATCGAGTCCAGCCCCCTTTGGAAATTTTCAATGGAGGTGCGGATAGGGTGGCCACCGACGCATCCCCAGAATACAGGACTTCCCCTCGGTGAGGGGTGGGGCTTCTGCCTGCTCAGCCAATCAGCAGCAAAGGGTGAGGCCACCACAAAAAGGCCACGTCCCTCCCTCCCCAGCTGGGAGCCCTTCTCCTCCTGGCTGTGCACTACCGTACCTCTAGGCACAACCAATGGAATCACAGGAACAAATGATTGACGTGTATTTCCACCAATGAACTGAAAAGCAGGACTTTTTGCAGTCCGTTCCTCATTTAGAAATGGACGGGGGACAAAGGGTTTAAAAACAGGACAGCCCGGTATAAAACAGGAACACCAACTGGAATATTTATCGGGCATTAAATGTGTATACGCACTAGACGTTATGCCTTTACATTTGAAACGGAGAAAGTCTGGACTCAGCTGAGTTGTCTCAACTGCATTTACACTTGTGCAGGATAGAAAGATCAGCATAATTTACAAAACTTTTATCTCTTGGGAACAAAATCAGATCTGAGACCTTGTGTTTTGCCAAGAGACTTAGAAATATTTGCAACTGCTGCTAACCGTGTAGCTGTTGCCACAGGTGTTGATCATTTAGCCCCATACTGACCCAGACCCTGCTGGTCCAGAAACAACTGCCAAATAAAATGTTTTAAAAAATACATGTGGTCTCTGCTAAGAAGTCTGAAAGTATCCAGATCATAAATTTGTCATAGAGGGTGGCACTGCTTATTTATTTGCAGATTTTTTTGGTGTTTTTTTTTTTTCTTTCGCTAGCTGCAGAGACAGAAAATACAAAGATTATTGGTATCTAGTGATATGTTTATGGACCTTAAAAACAGCTGGAAAGACAGAGGGCCATGATATTTCCATTGCATTAGTGACATACCAGTGTGTAACTGGTGGAGGAGGCTGACACCTGAGTTTACAATCAAAATTGAAACCAGGAAAAAAAACCAATTAGGAAATGTCATCTGTAACAACAAAGGAGCAAATGACTTTGCTGTCGTCACAGTTGCAGCTGTGAAAAATGTTCTTAACAAGGCTCAAAGGCAGCAAAACTCACCTGGGCTTGGGGTTTGGGATGAAGATAAAACTCTGATTAGAGACACCGAAAAGCTTTTCCAGGTTCACCAAGCCTTGATGAAGTGCGAAGTTGGCTTCCGTCCCGCTTTCAGATGCAGGCAACAGCCAGGCGAAACACAATGTTTAGACCAAAAATCAAGCAAGATTTGGTTGTTTGGACTGAGCTCCTCTTCGAGTTTTCAGTTTAATTTGAACCCCAGACTCCAAGGGAGCATGGACTGGAATTGAACGGGGGGAAAAATCTGGTTTTCATGGTCCCCTGACTCCCGACTGCTGCGTTTTGCACGGTCCTATCTTGACTGAATGAAATGCTTTCTCTCCTGGCACCGCTGCGGTTGTAAAAGATATTGACAGTGACAGTGTAAATAGATTCACAGCTGGATCCAAAACAGGGCCCGATCTGCCTCCAGCAGGACTCAGGCAGACTGTAGGTGCCTCTGTCCAACAGTGTGAAACAAAAACCACCCGCTCAGCAGCTGCCCAGCCCTGGAGGAGCCAAACTCACTGCTTTCTTTTTCATAGTTGTGCTTCCCTTCTCATAGTTTCATAGTTTTCATAGTTTCATCGATGTTAGGGGCTGGAAGGGACCTTACACATCGTCGGGTCCAGCCCCTTACCCCTCTGTGCATGCACAGGACTGTCTCAGCACGAGCAGCTTGGTGTAAACTCCTGCCTAAACCCCATGGGGACCCAGAAAGCAGGTGGAGCAATGCCTAAGTCCTGTGAGGAGCCTGATCTGGGAGTTGTGCTCTCAACACACCTAATGCACACTGACAGCACTGAGTTCAGCACAAAGCACAGCCACCGCAGCTGCTTTCTCCCATAAGCACCGGAGATGGCGGTGGTTCGCTTCTGGCCTGGTTGTAAAAGGAGCGGGGCTTTGGATTCTGCTCTGGGGGTCAGCCACCTAAATGTTAGCTGCTGAAATGCTTGATCTATAGGCAGCGAGGCCTTTCCATGGCTTTCGCCCCATTTTCCCCAGCCACGCTCGAGTTACCTTAACAAAAGAAGAAAAGACAGTTTGAAAAAAAGTCAGGTTTTCTTGCTGGCTCTGCCATCGACCTCCTGTGAGACTGATAGTTAACTCATGAAACCGCTCTACTCCGTCTCTGTAAACAGGGGGATAATGGTGATGATAAGAAGAAGAAGAATACAACGTCGGTGGGAGACTGACGGGCTGTTTGCGAAGTGCACGAGAACATCACTTTCTTAAAGTATCTAGATAGGAAATGGATGGCTTTCACCATTTTCAGGTTTATCTGCAATGGATCCTAATCAAAACCGTAATTTGTAGAAATCACGGGCACAGGGATCTTATGAGGCCATCTAATCCATCTCCCCTACACCGAGACAGGATCAAATCAGCCTAGACCATCCCTGAGAGTTTAACCCAGTGATTCTCAAACGTTTCAGGCGCGAGGCGCCCCGCAGTCCACTCGAAATACCCGCTCAGAAAATGTCAGCTTTTCGTTTTCACTTATTTTTTGATGACTGAAAAATACTAGAGCAAGTCTTCCTTTGCAAAGAACTCAGAAAGCCCACAAAAGCTCAGCAAGTTTTGAACTTTATGGATTATTTGAAACCTCTGGGGTTATACGCCCTGGGTCCCTGGTTGAGAACCACTTGGTTTAACTTGTTCGTAAAAACCTCCAGTGAAGGAGATGCTACAGATTCTTTATCAGCTGGAAAGGAGGTAAGAAAATTGCCTTTTAAGTGCGAGCCAGGAGTTGGGTTTCCAGGGTTGTGCGCGTACGCCACAGTCAAACCTCACCTATGGTGCTTGACCTATAAAATAGCAAAAGAGACCCAGCAGTGGTATAAACTAGCAAGTTTGAACAGGCCGATGTATATGAATGGGGACTGATGGAGTTGAACTGAAAAGCTTTCTAGCACTAAAGAACAGCAAACAACCGCCAAGAAGAAAGGATGTGTCAATGATGCTATTTAGTTAACATAACTAATACATCTTTGTCCCGTCGCCAAGTCTGCAAAGGGTTGCTACTTCCTGTTGGCCAAAGCCGTCAAGTTTTCTTCTTGGTGCACGTTTCAACGCTGGGTGTGTGGGGCTAGTATTTCTCCAGGAGCCATCTTCACTATTGCTCCTGGCTTTTAAACCACTTCTACTGGAAAGTTTAGTTGCATTTTTAGTAGACACCGACATACCTTTAGCATAGTCTCACTGATGTCCGTACAGCAGATGCACGAATCAGGAAGCCATACGCCACATAGTGTTTTGCAGAATCAACCCCCAAACGAGAAGCCCCGAGAAACAAGCAGCTAATTAACTTCAGCTGCATCTGTCAAACCCTCCCGGACACACGCGCAGAAAAGAGACGCTTGCTCTTTTTTTTCTAGCCCTGTAACGCGTATCTTCTCGCAAGGAAGGCTCTTTCTCAGTCGACGTGTGCGTCTTGTTTTTGTTTTCCATCCGTTCACACGTTATTTAACTTTTGACTTGGACACAGCAGGTAAAAGCATTTAACGGCCTAAAGCAACTTGGCTGCTTGTTCGAACGGAGCTGAGAAGAAAGGGGGCGGAAAAGACTGCAGCGCTCCTGCAATTTGGGTTTGAAAATGTCATGTTTGCAGAACTGCATTTTTCTAACGTGAGAGGGGAAAGCGAAGAAGAAAAAGTGCATTCCACGAGGACAGGGTCACATTTTCCAGGATTATAACATGCTCTCTACTTTCACTTTTAAAACGTGCCTTTTCTTCTAAACAGGAAAGGCCAATAACGAGCGTTTTGCAGCATGCTTACTGATGCACTCATGGGATCCATCTGTCAGGAAGCACAGTCGGCATATCTTACCCAGCAGAAAGATGCCCGTGTCACAACGGGAACTGCACAAATCCACCTAAGGGCATTCTTGTTGGCAGTGCTTAGTTAGTCAATAAGGTGCGCATCTATCCTAACTTCTGCCTGATGTCAAACTAACACGGCTAACTGCCTCTCCGTGCTTAGAGAGACAATAAAAACTGAGCCTGAGTCAGAGAAGAGCTACCAGGATGAGTCAAGGGCTAGACAGCCTGCCAGAGCGAGGTATTTAAATCACTCAAACTGTCTAGCTTATGCAAGAGAGGGCTCATCTTTATGAGGAACAGGAGACACCAAAGTCTAGCTGTCAGATGCACAGCTTCAAAAGGCTGAACTTTCCAGTTCGATAAACCAAAACTGAAAATAAGATGCCATTTTTTTCCCAGACTGGTGAGTGGAATAACGTGTCAGTCGTGTGTCGTCTCCAGCGTTCGAAACCTTTACAGTGAGATTGTGTGTCTTGCGGCAACCCGTGATGTAGCTCAACTATTGGTGTCGGTGCAGGAATCATTGGGTAAAGGTGATGGATCGGTGTTATTCGCAGATTCACCCAAGTTTAGGGCTGGAAGGGACCTTGTGAGATCCTTGGGTCTGGGCAGGGGTCAAATCACCCCAGCAAGGTCTCCGTTTGAAGATCTCCAGGTCTGCACCGCCCACGCTCCAGTCTGGTCACATGAACCG
>NW_005842013.1:1462463-1467463 GCF_000455745.1 Alligator sinensis | reverse complement strand
CCTGCATTTTGCCACTTATACAACTGCACGTGGCTCAGCGCGGTTTGCTTCCGCTTATGTGCAGAGCCGACTCAATGAATCGAGTCTGGAAGCGGCAGGTCTCCAGTGCATCATGGGACAAAAAGAGATGTGTAAAAATGCCCTGGAGTTCATGCACAGTAGTGCCAGTGCACGGTTATTTTGTGATGCTTACTGTGCATTAGTCTAATAATGCCGCACAATAGGCTATTAGCATGGTTTTTAATGAGCCGCATTATTAGGCTAATGCACAGTAAGCATCTCGCGTAGACGTGCCCAACACATAGCTGTATTTTCATCTCTGAGTTAATGGTTTTAGCTAGAGTTAAATTGCAGTCTGCAGGGCTGTGAAATAGGAGCTACAGTACCAGGAGCAGCAACAGGGCAATGACGTGTGAGAAGAGGCCGAGGGAACTGGGCTGATTTAGTCTGGAGAAGAGCAGACTGAAGGGGGATTTAATAGCAGCCTTCAACTCCCTGCAGGGGGGTTGCAAAGAGGATGGAGCTGGACTGGTCTCAGTGGGGGCAGATGACAGGACAAGGAGCGATGGGCTTAAGCTGCAGCAAGGGATGTTGAGGTTGGATACGAGGTAGAGAGACAGTGGCCGTGTCTACACAAGACGCTGGCTGCACAGTAGCTCCTGACTACTGCGCAATAGCTTGTTACTACTGTACAGTAGTGTTGTGTAGCATGAACCGTGATGCAATGGTACTGTGCAATAGTAACGGGCTACAAGAAGCTGTGTGGTGACACTACTGCACAGTAATGCCAGTAACTCAGCCTGACCAGAAATGCTGCTGCCGCTAGCAAGAAGTTGCTTTGGGTAGAGCAGGAATCAAAGGGGGACTGTGACTGCACTCCCCTCTCTCCCCCCAGATCCGCCCGTACTCAGGGGTGCCCGGCTCTTGTCTAAGCACGGCTTGGGAGGTGCCTTAAAACTCTGGTCCACGATGCCCAAATAAAACAAGAAGCCGTTCAGATTCCCCCGTTGTTTATACTGACATTCGCTGCTGCCCGGGCAGTTTATACGCAAGACGTAAACATTTCGGTCAGCCCCATGCTTAGCAGGCATCGTTGCCGTGGAGGGTTTTTTTTCTTACACATTAAAAACCAATTGCCTATTTCGACTCTGTGTATTATCAAGCTGTCCGGACTAAGCAGTTAGAAAGCTGGGAGAGCTGATTGCATCTTGTTGGCACTGATGTCTTGTCAATGGTGGATTGAATACAATGCAGCTGCCTGCTAGGCCAAAGGCAAACTGTGAATAGAGCCTTTCTTGTAATGTTTTAATGAATAAAACCTGTTTTTAAGCTTCGGCTTGTAGAAATCAATGCGCTTAGCTGTGATGACCGTAACTGGGAACCTACTGAAGGCTAGGCAGAAACTTGCCTGCTTGTTCTAGGATGGGTATTTCCCATGCTTCTGGGTTTTGCTGGTTGCTCTGTGGGTTTGGGGGGAATTATACCCCCTTTTTTCTGCTACATGTGTCAGGTGTTGGGGGCAGGGGTTAAGCCTTCCTCAGAGGAAGGCTGGGGATGATGACTGAGCTGTGCCATTTCTCCTTTTGGGACTTAAAGCTGGAGGTTCCTGGCTAAAGGGTCTGGGGGTCCCTTCCAGCCCTTCTTCTCTATGGCTGCATCTACACGAGACGCTGACTGCCCAGTAGCTTATTACTACTGCACAATAGCATCGTGCATAGGCGACTGGTAGGGAGGGCATGGGGGGGCATGTGCCCCCCCTGACAGGGCCGTTCTTGCTGCTGATGCCTCTGGTGACTTCTGCGGATGCTTGTCAGCTCTGTCCCTGCCACCAACCCCACCATCAGCTTCTGCAGGTGCTTGCCAGCCCCATCTCCTCAACCAACCTCGCCACTAGCTTCTGCAGGTGCTTGCCAGCCCCATCCCCTCAATTGACCTTGCCACCGGCTTCTGCGGGTGCTTGCCAGCCCCATCCCCACCACCGACCTCACCACTAGCTTCGGCAGGTGCTCACCAGCCCCATCCCTGATGCCGTCGCCGGCTTCTGTGGGTGTCCCCTCCAGATTCAGGAGGCACCAGTCACCCATGGCATTGTGTGGCATGAACCGTGATGCGATGCTACTGCACAGTATAACGAGCTACTGTGCAGTCAATGTTACCAAAAAGCCATGTGAGGATGCCACTGTGCAGTAATGCCGGTCGCTGTGCAGTCATTTAGCACTCGTGTATGCAAGTACTAAATGACTGCGCAGGTACAACTGGGCAGTCAGCATCTCATGTAGACGCAGCCTGTGATTTCTAACAATCCTATATATAGGGTAAATGTAAGCCTAGGTCCAAAGAAACCCATTTGAAACCTGCACAGGGTCTTTTCACATGTAAATGATTGCAACACTGACGCTGTAGATCAAATCCAAGGCTTCCTTGCATCTCTGATAGATAAAGACCTTCAGCTGTTAGCCAGTTTGCCACTGGCTTTTCTGTTTACAGAGTGGCGGCTTCACACACGTGCAAATGAATCTTGAGTTTGACTCCAGGGTTTTCACTTTGGCCATCCAGTTAGATGCCTAGATATGGATTTTCATGTCTAATTTAAGCACATGCTTAATTTAATGAATGATCAGTATTCCTTTAATGGGAGCCATTTGGAGCCAATGAAGCAGCTTGATAGCAAAACTTGATAGATAGGTAGTGTATAAACTGAAGCGCATAGGTAAGTTTTTCCAGGATCAGGGCCTTAATAATGTTAGGAAACTGCCTACCTGATAGTATGGTCACTCTATAGTCTGTAAGCAGTAAAGAATATGAGTAAATCGTGTCTGGATGGAGGCCCTAGTCCAGCTTCCTGACAGTGAAGAATTGTTCCTTGCAGTAGATACCTCAGTGTATGGCACAGTGTCCAGAGCTCTGCTAGGATAAGGCAGTATCCCATGATCTGTCTTGGTGAATAGCATGAGAAGCAATTTTTAGGTAGGTTTTCATCTGCAAATGTTCGCTTGGGAAGGTTTTGCGCAATGCCATTTTCCTTGCATCTACCTCCATTTCTAAGTTCTGAGATTCAAAAATGTTGAGCTTATTGCTCAAAAAACAAGGCTGTTTGGCTGGAGTGGAAGCATGCCCAATTTTCAAAACAAGCACATTCTATAAAAAGCTTTATTTGAACATAGAGGGTTTTCTCTCTTCTTTTCTTGCCTCCTGTTGGCAAAGGTTTTCACATTTCTTTGCAAAACCCTGCACACAGTTCTAGTTACAGATGCAAAGGAGCCTGCTGGCTTCATCCGGGTCTCTGCCACAGACTCAGCATTGAGGAGGTTGTGGGGATGACTGTGACATTCAGATCTGGACCTCAGCTTTCTCACAGTGTCTGACAGAGTTCATAGCTGTGGTTTTTCTGGGAGCAGGACTCATCATGGGAGAAAGAAAGGACATGGGTTATGTTCTGTAATACAGGGATGTTCAAAAGAAGGCCACACACACACTTTTTAAAATGAGCCCGTTGAAATGTGTGCCCAATCAAAAGAGCAGATTAATGCCTGCACAGACATAAATACACCCGTCTAGTTAGGAGATGCTTGTTGTCATTCTTATTTATTTCTTCATTGAAAAGTTTCAGATCATGCCAAAGACACGCAAGTCAGAACGCATAGCCTACGTTAGACACCCTGCCCTACGTCCAAGTCATAATATTGCTCTTTTTCCCCCCTTTATAAGTCTTATAATAAACAGTGTATTTCATACCTCTAGGAGTGGTGCTGGCACGTCCAAGACTGAGCGTAACCTAACCGTAACAGATCGCCGACATCTATACCACCGACAACAGACAAAACAAAAGGACATGACAATAAACAAGAGAAAGACAGGACATTGCCTGGCAGACAAGAGGGAAAGCCCACAGACGATTTCAAAAGGGGGTTTCTTAATTGTTTTAAGAGCTTGGTTAAACATGTCAACATAAGAGCACGATCCCAACCAAAGATGTTTAAAAAGCCTTTCTCGTTTCTCTTCTCATGCGTCTGCTGTATCATCCAGAAACTAATGGAAAACAGAGGACTTGCCGATCTGTTTGCAAACGAAACTTTCCCCACTGGAGCCTGATGCACTTCGAGTAGAGTCATCCCTGGCCTCGCTCCATGGGCTTGAGCAGAGCAGACAGGAATACAGCCCGTTGGGTCCAATATTTATAACAGAGTTGTTATCTCCTACTGCCCAGCAGGAGTAATCCCATTCACTGCATATGTCCCATGAAGCTCCCTCTGACATCAGTTATGCCCTTGCAGCAGAGTGAATTAGAGCTGTGCTAGAGCTCAGCAGTGAATTCACTAGGATCCAGGAAAAGGATTTTGCTTTGTAGCGCTTCGCTCTCTCTGGGCTCCACCCTGAGAGAAAGCCAACATTTTCAAGTGGAGTCAGGCATCCAAATTCATATTAAGGAGCATCTATCCTTGGTCTGGCTTTTCAGAGGCCCAGAATCACTCAACTTCCCTTACTGGGACCTCATCAGGCAATGACATGGCTCATCTCCATGTGCACCACTGCTCATGAGCAGGTCTAGGACTTTGAAAAGAGGGGTGCAGATGGTGGGGTGCATCATCACATATTCCACAACATATTTTTCTCCAGTTAAACAGAAACTAGAAGCTTCATTAATAATATAGGGAGGTCTAGCACTATATTATTCAGTTTAAGATGGAAGGAAAAACAAATATGAATGTATAAGAATGTGAACTACTTTTCTAGGGTATATATTAAGTTTAAAAAACCACCACCAACTAGGCAAAAATAGTCAAAAGATAAGTCATTAGTCTTGTAGCCAGCATAGCTTGATGTATATCTCTTGTGCAGTTTCATAAAAAAAGAAAATAAAAATTGATTTATTGAGTGTCTTAAGCACTTCACACTCTGCCATTTCTACACCTCAGTTAATATGACCGTACTTGAGTTAAAGTTTTTAGCTAGTGTTAAAAACAGTCTGCAGGGCTGTCCAATAGAAGAGAGACATTAGC
>NW_005842013.1:1455426-1462432 GCF_000455745.1 Alligator sinensis | reverse complement strand
CAGGAATGGCGAACAGGCAGCAACATTGCAGAAGAAAGGATAGTTTGAGGAGTGGAACATCAAGACCATTCAAAAACAAGAGGGTCATTGACACCTGTGTAGTGAAGAGAGGTTATCAGGAATTAGGAAGATTATAAATAAGGCTCTACTTAAATTGTGGAGAAGCTAAACAATTTTCACAGGTTGGAATTAATAGCAAATTCCACGGATATTTTGTGGATGGGCTCATACACGATATACAACAAAGTAATTTATATGTTGAGTTGTACAAAGAGTTCAGAAATACTAATTTATGCTTACCTTAATAAAAAACAAAGATAGGCACCTATGTCCCAGTGCGGGGAGGAGGTACAAGGGGGCAGCCGTCATCTTGTGCGTAGCTGGAGCCAGGCGGAGTGGCCCTGGGCAAGATAACTGCTGCCCTTAGTGCTGCCAGCACCCGCCAGCACCATCTTTCCGCCTGGGCGGGCTATGTAGCTAGGTCGCAGCAGCAGCGAGGACCTCTGGCTCCCAGTGGGGAGCCAGTATTTTATTTTTATTAAGTTTTTATTTGTTTTAAGTTGATTTTGCAGACAATCCCATATTACGCACTTTCTGCAAAATCCACAGAATTCAGTAGAGTCTTAATTATAAAGAACAGGGGAGTCACGGACTCTGTCATGGGACAGGGTCCTTAAGGATGGCCGTATTCTCCTGAGGCCCCTTGACTGTGCCAATTTGGCCCGATGGGCACCCGCAGTTCTCGCCTGCCACATCTTTGATGGGAAATATGAAAATAGGGAGGCTGCCTTTAATCCTCTTGGACACGGTCTGATGGACTTACTGAACGCCTTGGGTTCCTGGACCCCTTGTGGGTCTCGTTTCACAATGGGTGTTTTGGGGCACCCTAGCCTTATGGGCTATATGCATGGCCCCAACCACACCTTTACCATGCCCCAAACCTCGCAGATGGTACTGGCATTGTCTTGCCTCGGCCTCGTTATAATTCAACCCCTTGTCCTCACTGGGTTCTCCGCAGCCCTGTCTCTGCGCCCCAAATGCTGCGCCCTCTCTGACGTTGGGGTCTCCACTCTGTAGTGGGCCCCAATGAGGCCTCTTCCTTCCCCAAATAGCCTGACCCAAACCACCAGTTTTATAAAACTACAAACAAAACATAAGCCCCTAGGCTATAACTTAACACAGGCTACCGAAGATGTGCTCTGCCCCTTTTCCATTACCCAGAGCAGAGGTTAGTCAGGCCTCTTTCCCCTCTCATTCTCAGAGGGCTCCTTCCCCCTTAGGCGCCGGCAGAGAACGGCCTCCCTTAGTTTCAGCCTGGGGTTTATATGGGCCCAAGGCCCTGCCCCTTCCTGCCGGCTGACCAGGTACAGGTGCTGACTAATTTCCACCTTAGCCACTTGCCATGGCAACCTGCACCTGGGCTCCTGCCTGGCTCTTTGGGCTCTCCCCAGGCAGTTCCTGCTCTTCTAGGAGCAGGGCACCTCAGTGCCCTGTGACAGACTCCATCAAAACTGTCTGAATAGAAATGCCACTTCACTTCCAGGCCATTGTTTTTAAAGTTTGGATGGAGCAAGACCCCCGTTTGGATCCACCCCTGCTAATACCCCTTAGGGGACAACCTTAGGACTGCTCATCCTCATGATATAAGCCATATACTGCAATCCATTGACAAGGACTTTTGTTTGGCTCCAGTGCTAAAGGTCTGAATTTTAGGAGCAGGACCATCTAAATCCATCCCCCTGATATATGAGTGAGCTCCAAGTGGTGTGATGTACAGAAGAGTGACAACTGTGAAGTCCTTTGTGGCTAAGGATTTGTTCTCATATATGTGATTTAGCCACTCTGCAAACAGGAAAGGCCAGTTGTGATTTCCCACTAGACTATGCCATAATTTATGAGATCATGTTGTAATTACCAGGGATTTGCAATAAGGCCTTGGATTTCATATGTGGCTTCAGTGTCACCATAATTTATGCATTCATACTCTCTTGATATATATCAACTGGGTCGCTTTGGGCCCTAGGCTCATACTGCAGCATGCGCATGGGATTACTCGTGCGAGTAAAGTTTATACATGGGCTTCAGTAGGATCAAGGCCCTGGACATCATAATTAAGTTGACTGCCAGCAAGCCACAGCTGCATGCCGAAGGGTATTAGACAAGCTTTTTCTGTACTGGAGATAAAGTATGAAGCATGGAGTCAGCATGGATGTGTGAAAAACAAAGTCTTCTGTGTGCACAACGAGAAAGCAGAAGCTACCTCTGACCACGCTCCTCTGCATTTCCTCATGGGTCTTGCCCATGAAAGATGCCAGCAGAAAAGAAAGAGCCAGAAGTGGCTTGGTGTGAGGTTCTTCCTTAAGAGAAAGCCTTACGTGCAATAAATGAAACAGCTGGAGGTTAGCGATGAGGTATCGTTTTGTGCGTGTGCTCTTTTTGATATGCCCCGGTAAAGCAGAGTCCATATGGGATCGTGTTTTCTTGCTCCAGCAAGCTGTTAACAAGATGACATTGCTTCAAATGAGACGGCAAAGCCGCAGCGTTTCAAAGAGGGTGTTTGTTTGCTTCAGAAAACCACTTAAATTAGCTGGGTGAAAATAGCCTTGCCCAGCTTGCTCCAAAATACCCGACTGCAGCCAAATAACTCAAACTGCCCTTGGAAAAACTCCCTAATGCAAAGCAGCTTGCTCACCGTGGGTCCAGCCCCTTGCTCTCATTTACACCGGGGCAATTGACTGCAGTGGGGTGGCTCTGGATTTACACCCATACGATTTGGAGCAGAGGCATGGATGGCTCCCATTCCTGTGGCAGCTGGCATGAGTTGGGGTTGGACCTGCGTGCGTGAATCTCCTCATGTCCCCACCTCTTCCCAGCAAGGGGTGGAAAGGGTTGCCCCCCGCCCTCCAGCAGTAATGGCAGGGGGGCTGTTCACACACCTGGCAGCTTCCCCTGCACCCATGTGCTCTACATACCCCTGCCACACGCACACACACACCCTCCCACAACCTCCTGGACAGTCTCCAAGCCCTGGCCCTCCAACCTCCACTCCCCATAGACTTACCTGCATCCAGCTGCTGGGGCTGGTCTCACCACCCCGCCTGGCTGCATGCCAGCCACATGTGTGTGCACACAGAGATTCACATGGTGCCCCCTGCCTCCAATTGCCGTCACCGTGTTTCCCCCAGCCTCAAGCAGCTGCTTGCTAGGGCAAGCCAGGAAGTGCAGGGGAAAACTTCAATACCAAACAGACCAAAATCCCAGATTTATTCTTCTTTTTTTAAAAAACCCCGGATGGAGCTTGGAGGACCCAAAAAGAGGATGTGTTCAGAAAAACCTGATTGTACGGTAACCCTAAACTGATGGTGTGACCTCTCACTGCTCCAGTCAAGAGTATGGAGCTGCACTCCTTCCTTTTTCCCTTCCTTAGACTCTTGTCCCAGGAATCAGGGCTCTGACAGCACCGTTCCCCCAGGGACTCCCCCCGGCTTCAGGGAGCAGTGGCTGCATGGAGAAGAGGCTGCTTCCCTGGGCTCGTGAAAAAAGTCAATGTGCATTTGCTCATGCAACTAACATAGTGAAACAGCATTTTTTCGTCCCATTTTGTAACGGTGTGTAAGCAATACACAGCGTGTACAAGCGCCCTTCCTAGTTTACTTATTCTCCATCCGCCGTCCCTGCAGGGATCTGGTGAGAAGCCTTCAGTGTAGGTACGGGATGCTGAGGGGGGTTGATCCCTTCACTCCATGTGGTAGGGGAGAGACATGTATATGCAGAGACCCCCTGTGTGCAGAAGGTCTAGGCTATAGCGCAAGCCGGTGCCGTTGAAGACATTCTGGCACGGCCTCAGGATTCAGGTGCAGTAGGACACCAAAGGGACATGCATGCTTACGTGCATGTCTGAATGTGTGTCTACATGGCTGCTCTTGTGCATGTGCACATTCATGCTTGCTTGCCTGTATGGACTGGTGTCTACATGTGTGTGTGTAGTGCATACATCTGCCTGCCAATGGGTGTGTTTATGCCACCAGCCAAGGCCACAAGGGATTATCTGCCAGCTGCAGGCTTCAGCCATCCAGGTGGCAGAGAAGGGCACCAAGCCTCCAACAGCAGACACGTGGATTCAGAACAAACAGGGTCATGCTGCAAGCTCAGCCAGAGGCAGATGAATATTTGGATGGGGGCCACAAAGCACAGAAGAAATAAAAAGTTGCATGTCACTGATGACATCAACTCAGCATTTAGTCAGTAGGTCTCACAGCACTTTGCAAAGGGAGCTTAGAGGTGGGGGCAGGGACAGAGTTTAGGTGACTTGCTTAAGGTCACAGCGTGCGAAAGAAGCAGGCAGGTCCTAGCTTCCAGACCGGCTTTCTAGATGATGTTGCCTCTATTTAAATGGTGGGCAGGTTTGCCTACCCAATGCCCTTTCATTCTACAGCATCCGCTGCACATCTGCAACAGTTACGGACTGGCAAAAAATTAGGATTCATTTTACTAACAGAGTCTGTTCTGCTGATATTTCATGAGCATGGTGTCCCATCCCCCCAATAACAATACGACCACATCTACCATAGCGGCTTCACATTCAGAAATGCATATGAAATGGAGCGCATCGGACACAGTGGGCACGTCTACACGTGCACCCCACTGCGCAATTGGTACTGAGCAGTTCTTGCTAAAGTGAAAGTAAACACTTACTTTAGCAAATACTAAATACTTTAGCAAGTACTAAAGGACTGCATAGTACTCGCCGGTACTGCACAGTCCTGGCAGTGTATGGGGCATTTCCGACCCCATTGCGTAGTAGCAATGAGGTACTGCACAGTAGTTTGTTGCTACTGTGCAGTGTCGGTGGTGTCACAGTTAGTGCCTGCCGATGCTGCGTCGCCCTAGTGATGAGCTATGTCACCGTAGCTCATCGCCACAGCAATGTAGCATCCCGTGTAGATGCACTCAGTGAAGATAAGACTGTAGATCACAAAGGGTAATCACAGACAACAAAGCCTTTGTCTTGGGATCCTTCAGACCCAGAAGCCCATTGCGCCACTTTAAGTACTCTTGAAGTATGAAAAATAAAATGTGCTAACACTTTTTCCCAGGACAACATTATGTAGCAGCCAGGGGTGATGTAGTTGCACCCTTTGATTTCCTGCTCCACCCAACATTTAAAAGCAACTGCCTGGCAGTGGCAGCAGCTTCTCTATTCAGGCAGCGATGAGGGAGTCAATTGACTTCATGGTTCATTATAATCTACTTCATTCCTTCTAAACTCGTCATTCCACAGGTGTTAACAATCCCCTCTCTCCTATTTAATGGCCCTGTTGTCTGATTAATCAAGCTATCTTTTCTTCTGCAGTTCTGCTATCTGCCAGCTGCTCCTGGTAATGTTGCTCTTATTTCACAGCCCTGCAGATTCTAGCTAAAAACATTAACTCTGGTGTAGAAATGTTACCTCGGGTGACCATAAACTCATATGTGGTTCAATCAATCCATTGCATGCAATTTCAGGCTAGACTTTGTTTTATGAATCTGAGAGAGATGAACCTTTAATCCTAATGACTACAGGACTAATAAAACAACCGCTTTTATTTTTTGCCTAGTTTGTTGTGGGTTTTTTTGTATATTATACATGATAGAGCAAATTAATGCACATTTCAGTAAAGATAGGCTTGCTTTTGCTTTAATTTGAAATTGAATAACACATCCCTAGGCCTCTAGCATATAGATCTTAGTTTCATAGGATCTATATAAACCCCCATTTTCAAAATCCTATATCCACCCATGGTAGCAGCATCTCTTTCAAGATAATTGCCAGAGAGGCAAAGTGTGTGTGTGAAGGGCTGTGCTGCCTTCCCTTTGTCTCAGGTTTTTATTTGGATCAATCAGAACTGTCTCTAATGAGACATTGTCTATATCCAAAGTGAGAGATGCAGACACAAAACCCCGAGTCTACTGAGCCATACATTTTGCCTTTCTTCTTCATCAGAGACTTAGTCCTCTGCTCCAAAAAAAATTAAATAAAAAGCATTGGCTTGAAATGTCAGTGAGACAGCAGATATAGGAAGGAACATTTTTTGCATTAGACTTGCTTTTTGGCCAATAAGCCAACATATTACCAAACTGCAAATTTTAGTCTTGTTATTTTTTTTTTTTTTTACTGAGAACTGCAGCGAACACATTTTCTTCTACTTGCAATCTAAAATGCCAGCTGGTCCCTTCAACTTTGGTTTATAATAACTATAATATATTGCTTAATAATTGCTACTACATTATTATTAGTAGTAGTAGTAGCTGCAGTCATAGTATATAGTC
Source organism: Alligator sinensis (assembly GCF_000455745.1). NCBI lineage: Eukaryota > Metazoa > Chordata > Crocodylia > Alligatoridae > Alligator > Alligator sinensis. The sequence goes on along the minus strand of NW_005842013.1, from coordinate 1,456,123 downwards.
ATGATTCGTCGGTCAGCCGTGCAAATCCAAAACAAAGACAAAGGCAAAGTTGCTGCTAACAGTCTTACTACTATAAAACTATACACGCACACTGTTGGCAATCCCTTAATTCAAGGGTGGTCTCTACCACAGCTCACTGATGGGTCTTGAGGTGACTTAAGAGTCCAATCCTTGAGCCACAGATCCAGCGACAGAAGTTGCAGGTCTTTCTGCAGGGGAGAGTAGACTATAGGTTAGGATTCCTCTCCTTTTCCTTCCTCCACTCTTCTCTGCTTCAAGGAGAAGACTCTTTACCTTGAAATGGGCTACCACTTGGTTTAGCATGCCGTGCCATTGAAGTCAGTTAGCAGCCAGCTCCTCTCAGCTCTTGATGTCAGCAGCTGTTTTCTTGAAGTATGTCTTTAATCTGTCCTTGTAGCATTTCCTCTGGCCACTGCCAGATCTCAAGCTGTGCATATGTGTATATTTCATAGATTTCATAGACATCAGGGCTGGAAGGGACCTCGGAAGATCATCGAGTCCAGCCCCCCGCCCAAAGGGCAGGAAGTTGCTGGGGTCATAGGATCCCAGCAAGATAAGCATCCAGTTTCATCTTGAAGGTGTTCAATGTAGGCGCTTGAACCACCTCCGGTGGCAGGCTGTTCCAGACCTTGGGGGCTCGGACAGTAAAGAAATTCTTCCTTATGTCCAGCCTGAA
>NW_005842013.1:1454067-1454856 GCF_000455745.1 Alligator sinensis | reverse complement strand
GAACTTGGCCAGTCCACTTCTGACTCCCGTGTCCACATCATTAATGAAGATGTTGAACAGTATGGGTCCAAGGACAGAGCCTTGGGGGACCCCACTGGTCACAGGACACCACGATGAGTGACTTCCATCGATTACTACCCTCTGGGTCCGACCCCGGAGCCAATTTTCCAGCCAGCGGATCGTGGAGGACCCAAGGCGACAATTGGCCAGTTTCTCCAAGAGGCGATCATGGGACACCAGATCGAAGGCTTTTTTGAAGTCAAGATATATGTCATCAATCTCTTCTCCCTGGTCCAGGTGATAGGTCACCTGGTCGTAGAAGGAAATGAGATTGGTCAAGCAAGACCTACCCGCAACAAACCCGTGCTGGCTATCCCTTAAGATGTTGGCGTCGGCCAGTCCATTAAGGATGGCCTCTTTAATAAACTTTTCTAAGATCTTCCCCGGGATAGAAGTCAGGCTGATGGGCCTATAGTTAGCCGGATCCACTTTCCTCCCTTTCTTGAAGATAGGCACCACATTGGCCTTCTTCCAGTCTTCGGGCACTACACCAGAGCACCAAGAGTTTTCAAAGATCCGTGCTAGAGGCTGGGCTATGATGCTCACCAGCTCCTTGAGTACCCTGGGGTGAAGATTGTCAGGGCCAGCTGACTTGAAGGTATCCAGCTTCTCAAGATGTTCCTTCACGAAGTCAGCATCAATGGAGGGCAGGGGATCACCCTCACACGGACTTCCCTGCCCCGTAGTGGGCATGGGCGTCCCGTGGGACTGATGAAAGACTGACGCAAA
>NW_005842013.1:1450895-1454001 GCF_000455745.1 Alligator sinensis | reverse complement strand
CAGGGGTCCAATGTTGCCCCTGCTTTTCCTCCGGCTCCCCACATATCTGAAAAAGGACTTCTTATTGTCCTTGATGCTCAAAGCTAGCTGGAGTTCAGTTGCAGCCTTGGCTTTTATATATATATAAATCATATATATGTTTATGTATATGTGTGTATGTATGCCTGTATGTGTATATGTGTGTATATGTGACTATATGTATATAAATATATATATATATATATATAGACTTATGTATGTGTGTATATGTATATGTACACATACCCATATACATATGTATACACCTATGCATACACACACATATACATACATACACATATATGTGTGTATGTATGTGTGTGTATATGTGTATATATGTGTATATAAGTATATGTACATATATAAATACACACACATATGCATATATGTGTGTGTGTATATATATATTGTGTGTATATATATGTATATATGTGTATATAAGTATATGTACATATATAAATACACACACATGCATGCATATACATGTGTGTGTACGTGTATTGTGTATATATATGTATATATGTATATATGTATATGTACCTATATAAATACACACACACATATGCATGTATATGTGTGTATATGTGTATTGTGTATATATATATGTATGTGTATGTATATATGTGTATATAAGTATATGTACATATATAACACACATATGCATATATATGTGCGTGTGTATGTGTGTATACGTGTATTGTGTATATATATGTATGTGTATGTATATATGTGTATATATGTACATATATAAATACACACACATATGCATATGTGTGTGTGTGTGTGCGCACACGCGCGCGCAGGTGTGTGCTGCAATTTTGAAAAAAAAACAGTCTTCTCCAAACTACTGCACCAACAACTTTTAACAAGACTGTTCTGGAATCACATCCCAGTTCTCTGGTGATGGCTTGCATGCATAAAACGCTTGATCAAAACCCCATTGAAATAAATACAATTCTTCCAACTGACCTTCGTGGGCTTTGGATCAGAATAAAATTCTCATGCTGCATACACACATTTTTCCCTGTGTGCCCTTTCCTTGCACTAATGCTGCTTATGCATGTAAATACATGCAAAAAATAAGTTACTTATTGAAAACTCTGGTCCCCAAACCAGTGCAGTGAGCATAATGTGATTAAGCCCAGGTTATAATAATACTATGTTTATTGTTAATGCCTTGAGTAATACTTTGATTGAGTCTACTGATGCAATGTCAGAGCTGAATAAAGTCACTGGCCAAGTCTTGCTTTTGCTCTATTCATTCCCTCCTCTTCTGGGATGACAGTTTGAGCATTCTCACTCTAACCCAAAAGGACCTTTTCAAATTCAAATATATTTTGTCAGAGACACAATAAAGGGACACTGAGAAGAAAACCACATCTGTGACTAATGCACCAGCACCCTTTGAGACAATGTGCAGCACATAAGGCAATTCTTACAAAATACAGTAGGCTTGAATACCTCCGTGGATACAACCCTGCATTACACGAGAGAGGCAAGTTAATAGTACTGTTTCACAGCTGCTCTTTTCCCTTCCCTTCTGCACGGGGAGCTGGGCTTACATAGAGAGAAATCTCCCACACGTGGGAGCAGGCTGCCCTTCCAAAACCACTCCCAGACCTGTTGGAAACAGGTATTCTCGAAGGGGAAAAGCAAGTTTCTTCAATGCTGGTCTGAAAGGATCGTTGCATCTAGACATCCTCACAGACCTACCTTCCTGCCCTACCTATGTAGATTTTGAGAGGTGAAAGGGGACTGATAGCAAACGCACGTTTGACCCAAATGGTGACTCCTTTTCAATGGCCCCCATGCTAGCAGCAGCACACAATGCATTCCCAATGCCACCCCCAAGGGAATTTGGCTTGGGTCACTGTTATTTTGCAGAGCTGAGACTCGCCAGTGCTTTTTAATGGGTTGCACAAAACAGCCATGTTTTGAAAACTCAGGTAGGGGTGTATAGCTCATGAGCACTTGAGCTAGGGTTGCCAACCCTCCAGGATTGCCCTGGAGTCTCCGGGAATTAGACATAAAACTCCAGGGACTGCCGAGAGTCACCCCAGAGGTAAATGATAGGGCATTCATTAAAACAAATATTCAAGGTTGAATCCAATCTATACAGTAGTCCAGTGGATTTTAAAAATGTAATAGTAATACGCATTTGCCTTCCTGATGTCAAGACTATGCACCATAATCCGTAACTGATATTTGCAAGCCCGCGGGCACATTCACCTTGTAGGTCGCTGGCATGTTGGCGGTCTGGAGGCCTCCTGGAATAGATTCAAACAGACTTGGCAACCCTAGCTTGAGCAAAATACAAAAATGGGAAAAAGCCATGATTCAGCAGCTGCAAGGACTGGAAATGTGTGTGAGCGGCCTTGTCAGCTCCAGAGAGCACCAGTCTGCAGACGCCATCTGTTTTGAGAGGTCCAGCTATGGGCGAAGCCAGGTTGCTTCAGTCAGAATGGAGGGGCGGGTAGGGGCGTTTCTGCAGAAAACAGCCTTATCTAGGGGTTTATTGCATTTGGGGGCCCGAGGTCAGTTTTCACCACCTCCCATCTGCAGAGAATGAGATGGATGGTCTTGACGCTAATCACCCCACATGCAGTCTAGCAGGCATCAACTACTGCTGCGCTCCCCATGGGGAAAGGTCTCGTCCATAATAATTGCCGCTCATGTCTGGCTTCTGGCCTGTGAGCACCCACCACACTCCTTGCAAACCCAGAAGTTTCTGATAAGGACGGGTCTTTGCTCACTCTTGAGCCCTTGGTTTCTGGAGTCACGAGGAGAGGCCATTGGGGATGAGCATGGAGCAGCCTCACTGGGGTAGTTCTGGGTTTGGAGTGAGCCCTATCATTTATGTCCCAGGTGACTCTCAGCAGTTTCCTGGAGATTATATCTAATTCCTGGAGACTCCAGGGCAATCGTGGAGGGCTGGCAACCCTAGCTCAGTGCAAGAGCACACAACTGCCACGGTGTAGACAAGCCTGCAGAGGTCTGGTCCACGCTAGGCTTATCTGGATGTGGGATGTGAAGCTGCTTTATTTCATTGTGTTCTTTACCAGGGACAAGTCAAACAGATAGAAGAGCG
>NW_005842013.1:1447084-1450864 GCF_000455745.1 Alligator sinensis | reverse complement strand
GTCCACATGTAAAAAGTCAGACCGGTGCATCTAAACCGATGCGACATCACAGCTTTCATTCAGCCAGGGCGATGTCTACCTGCAGACAAGTCCGGAGATACTGTACCAGAGAAAGGGCAGCCCTGAATGTGTCATGAGAGGAGAAAGATTTAAAATGTGCTTGATTTAGATTTAAAAAAGAATAAGCTTCCATGCCCCAGGGAACAACAAGTGAATGCTTCAGCCAAGGAGCACAACACAGGTTTTTTGCTGCAGAGATGCTTTTATCTTGAAATAATTCCCAGGTATTAGCACGAAATATTACAGGGGAGGAAAAAAAAAACCTATGATAATTCCAGGTGTTACTAGTGTCTATCTGCAGGGCACAAATATTAATATAATCACTTTGCAATTACATGGTAACCACAACAAAGCATACGTGGAAAATGTAATTACAAGAATTCAGTTAACCTATATTAAATTATCACCTACAGCGCAGCCCGTCTTGATATTAAGCATTGCCAGGGATCAGCCTCTTATGTTCCTTGAATCTAATTTGAAATAAGTCTCCATTTATTGGCAAGCGATGAAATCTCAGTGGAAGACATGTAAATCTTACCTTGCAACTCAATTAAGGCAATATGATTATGGATCTGGACAGATTCATGTATTGCTTAGGGGCTGGATGATGGTAGCTGCCTAGAGGAAACAGGAGATGTTTTCCAGGGGTCATCTGTAGGGGAACATGTAGGAACAGAGTTTCTATTGTTATATGTGTCGTGGCACGTGAGGTGGAGCGGAGGTGGGAGGCTGGGATCCCTTTTTAAATGCTTTGGAGTTGCTCAGAGGGAGTCAAGTTCCCATTGTGCACTGCAAATGTTTTCTCAACTCATTGGAAATGATAACGGGCTTTCATTTATTCCCCCGACCCCTCCTTCTCTTCTGATGAGGTTCGCACTTCTCGACGGGCCTAAGGTTGTTACTGGCCTTTATGATGCCGTCCCTCCCAGGATCAGTGATGTCACACGGTGTCACATTTAAAGCCAATGGGGCCTTGAGTGGAGGATCTTACAGGAAAACTCAGGATGCCGTGCTGGTGTCTCAGTGGTGCTCAATCCGGAGTCAGTACGAAATGAAGGGAGTCTTTTAGATGCGGTCGTACTCGGCATGTGGTCTGTGGTTATGCAGGGTAGGTCGGGTATGTCTACACAGCAGAAAGGAAGAGAGAGCTAGTTAGCTGTACAAGTGAGGATGAAATCAGGCTGAAGACAGGGCAGGGTGACACCTTAGAGACTAACTCGTCCCAGCAAAAGGGAAGCGGATGCTGAAGTCTATGCAGCCATGTCTTCCTGCTTTGGCTACCCGTTACGATGGCTAAGCTTTCCTTTAGTAAAAAGTAACGATGATTGCTGTAGAAAGTCATTTGGGAATGCAAAATCAAACAATTCCCTCCCCAAGATGCTAAGATATGATGTTTCAATATTACCAAAGCGCTACACTTTGGGGCGGATTATCTGAAATTTTGTTGCAATCAACACTTTCAAAAGTGTTTTGATTTCAAATAAAATCCCCCCCCGCCCAAAAAGATTTGACCCCTCTGAAAATCCAACATCCTGTATTCGCCGTGTCATGACCGAACTATAATTTAAATAACACTTTGTCTGGCCTGAAATCCCCTTTAAGCGTCAACAGGATTTAATGTTGTTTTGTTTTGGCTTTTTAAATCATATTTCCTAACAGATCCTCACTCCGTCCGTGCATAGTGCTAGTAAAGTCACTGGGAGTGTTTGCCGCATAAGGATCCCAGAATCTGCCCCTTTTCATAGGAACTGTGTGTCTCCCGTGTGCAAGGGACAGCAAAATGGTTAGCGAGGGTGGCTATTTTTCCACTGCACAGCATTTGGTATGCGCCCTCAGATCATAGCTGCAGGTCACAACGGTTGTAATGTTTATTGGAAAAATCAATCTTTAACTTTAAGACCTTACACAGGAAATATTAAAATAAATTAGGACTTATCCATCCGTTTTCAAATTTCCTTTCAACCTCGTCGTGCTTCTTTCTTTAAAAAAAAAAAAAATAATAATAATCAAGATTATTTAACAAAAAAGAAAAAAAAAAAAGACCCGCTCCGTTTTTGCGTAACAGACAAAATTCCTGGAAATCCAGTCCTCTTGGCTTGCTTCTTTATTATCTCAAAAGTGCATTAGTAGCTGAGGGGTCGTTGATGTTCCCTTTCAATATTGCTACTAAAACTCCATGAAGCTTATGCCGAATTTATACACGAACGTCAACTCATTTGTAAAATATGTAATGGGGAAAAGCCAGCCAATGCTTTTCTGGCCACCTACATTTCAGAAGGTATTGGCTGGTATTAAAGTAATATATACATATATATTTTAAGAAACCACACATTTTCTGGGCCACGGTCCAAAGTCATATAAAATAGTTTAGTCAGTTATGACTGGATGAAGAGCTAGATGGAAAACAGAGCATTCTCGGAACATTTGGGTATATATGGATTTCTTTCCAAACTTAATAGAAGTGGGGGCTATTCATTTTATTTTCATGGATGAAATTTAGTGCTCACAAAAATGAAGGGCTTGGGGCGCTATTCGAATGCAAGATGCAGAGCAGCAGACATCTGGGCTGTCTTCTCCAAAAGGAATCAATGGCCCTCAGTGCTACCTGTGAACACTCCCTACTATTCATGTCCTTAATCACCCAGGAGCAGAGGTGGACACTCAGGGACAAAATATGTGGTGCTGGCTCTTGCTGTGAGGACAGATGTCACGTAGGGGCTAGGAGGAAACCCACAAACATTTTGCTCCTTCCAAACTTCAGATGGTAGGCTCTGAAATGGATACAACGGGCGGGCACATAAACCCCCTGTTTTGGGTGGGCTTGTCGGCATGCATCTCGCACGCAATCAAGGCAGCTACGTGATGGACCTTTTGGGGTTGGTGAGCTTCACAGGGAAGCTCCTACTCATGGTCCATTGGCAACATAGACGTGCCCAGAGTCTGCTGCAAGGATCTCAGGACTTTGAAACCCTATAGGTGCTTGTACATGTGACAAAATTGGCCTTTAAAGCTGCTTAATTGCCCTTTTGCACTGCTTTAGTGGCATCACTAGTTATACATTCGGTGGCGTATTGCACTTTAATTTCGTGATGATATACACGTTCAGCAGCATATCTTGCTTGTTATGTAGCAAGGTAAAAGCCATCCAAGGTAGTTTAGTTTGCTGTGTGACAAAGTGCAACAGTGCATGGGATGCTGGAAGCCCAGATGTGCTTGGGGAAGCTCGGGCTTGGAGAGTTTCAAGCACCCCATACACCATCCCCACCTCCTTCTCCCACTGCCAGCACACCCAGATGCCCTCCTGCCATCTTGTCACACTGCCCCAGGGGCAAGCCAGCCCATTTCTGGATGGTCCCAGGTGGCGGAAAGGTGGTGGGGATGGTACATGGGGCATTGGGCCAAGCAACCCCTGAGGTGCAGGGGAACCTGGACTTTCCCTCCACCCCACTAGCACCCTATGCAGCCAGTCCTGGGGGCTGCTGCCACAATGGAGGGAAACACTGGGTCTCACACAGCTCAGGGACCGTGCAACCCAGTGGCAGCTTGCACAGGCAGGCTCCAGGAGAAAAAAAAAAGAAAAAAGTGGCAAGGAGCCTGATCTTTTTTTTTTTTTCCTCCCAGATCCTGCCTGTCTGAGCTGTACAGGGCCCGGTGCTTCCCTCTGCTGGGTGGCAGGACCATGCAGGTGGGCTGCTAGCGGGCGGGTGCCACCCGAGGGGT
>NW_005842013.1:1413296-1447074 GCF_000455745.1 Alligator sinensis | reverse complement strand
CCCCCCGCCCTGCCGGCAGCTCCCCCCTGCTGCCACGGGAGAGGCAGGTAGACTCTGGGGAGAAAAAAAGGATTGTGCCCCTCACCACTTTTTTTTTTTCTGGTGCAGCCTGCCGGGGGTGTGGGTGTGGAGGGGGTGCGGGGTGTGAAGGGGGAGGGCTGTGATGCACTGTGATATCACGAGTCTCTAAATTGAAACAGTAGGTTTTTAAATGCACGATTAAAAACCCACTGCTCCACCTCAGTGTAAAATGGGGGTGATAATATGTGGCCCCTATGAAAGAAGTTTAACTAACGTTTACTAAGAACTTCGAATATCCCTGGAGCAAGGTGCTATTTAAGAGCAAGAATGTATTCATTAAAAGATGAATATTATAAACTTCCCTTTAAAGATCATTAGCTTTTGTATGTCACTAAAAAACCAATCCCCACGGAGCTGGGTCACTTCACCGTCCCTAATGAATTCTGAATTGAAAACACAGCTGAAAATTGTTTGCACTTGTATCTTCCCTAATGCCAAAGTGGAGACTGCATGCTGTTGAAAGAAAATACAAGATTCCAGGATAATAAGATCTTTTTAGCATGCCTTTTTTTTTTTTTGGTACTTTGGGACTGTGTTCACAAGCAACAGACCCAGTTCTCTTTCAGAAGAAAGCCACAAGCCACCATAATAAACACTCAAGAACAAAACCACATGCCCCAAAAAACAAGACGGCGCGAGGCGGAAACCTAGAAAGAAGAAGGGGTTCCGTGCAATAGGCTAGATCTACAGATAAGAATAAACACTGAAATTGTCTAAACTTTAATGGGGATCTTGAAACCACCCATTCGAGAAAACAGCACATTTTTTCTTGACGTCTATGGGGGAAAGGTACAGCACGAGCAAGCAGCATTAGCTGCAGGGCATCGTAGTTTGGCCCATTCAGTCCAAGGCCCCATTGCAGAGACCATCAAGAAGGTCTTAGTTTTGCAGTTAGTAACATGTTCCCAGGGAAATGCACTCAAGTCATTTCACAACAGCCACCAGGGATCGATTTTTGATCACTGGGCTGGATCCGCGTTGCAGCCAGTTATCAAGCCCCTGAGCTATTCCATCCTGGCTGCTGCTTGTTACAAATTTCTCGTTGTCAAGCTTAGCGTTGCAAGTAGGAAGTTCATGCTCTGTAAGTGAATATAAATCCTATTCTTCCCTCCCTTGCCAAAGAAGCTTCAGGTTTTTCGCAACACAGAAAAGTTTGCTGGGCTGCAGAAAGAGGAAAATCCTGGAATTTCATATGGCATCCAGAAAGGAGAAATCAAGTGTGATTATAGTAAAATCGAAAACGCTAAGTAGCTTATTAATGATATGCATGCAGCCAAAATGCCTATACCACTCAACTCGACCACAACATGTGGTATGGGCATGAGCTTCATCCACAAAGTTCAACACTTCCCCCAAATGCTAGGCTGTTTAGCATTAGCCTGTTGGTTTGGCCAACAGCAGAGACAAACACCAGCTGCAGAGTATCCAGCTCTGGATTTTCGCTGTCTGGAGGTGGACTAAAGCGCGACAAGTGGACTCCATTTAATGGCCAGGCTATGCAGCTGCGTGGTGTCCCAACGCCCTGCTGAATGAGCACTTGTAAGAGTGCAATGCTTTTGATGCTTCAGGGTTCTTGGTTGTAGCCGTGTTGGTCTAAGGACATAGGCAGACAAGGTTGTTTGTGTAAATGTGATATTTCATAGATTTCATAGATTTCTAGGGTCAGAAGGGACTTGGCGGATCATTGGGTCTGACCCCCTGCTCCAGGCAGGAAAGAGGGCTGGAGTTAAGTATCCCAGCCAGATGCCTGTCTTGGGATTAAATAATATCTTTTATTAGACCAACTAAATTGTTGGAAAAATTGTTCTTTGCAAGCTTTTGGGCACCGTTCTTCCTCTGATCCTCACTTCCATGCATTTGCATTTTCACAGACTTGCATTTTGCATTTTGGCTTCTGTTCCACCCAGGAGAGTGCACAAAACACAAGCAGACTGTCCCTGTCTATGCCCAAAAGCTGGCAAAGAACAATTTTTCCAACTATTTAGGTGGTATGATAGAAGATATCTCTTTTACCCAATCAACCTTATATGCTTTTGATGCGAAACACTAAATAATGGCATCTAAGCCCTGGTATGGCCCCCCAAAAAGGGGTTGGGGCTGAAAAAGCTACCTGAAAGCCATAGGGGTCAACAATGAGAGATATTTTTTGCCTGTGGAATAAATGCCACAAGTTAGGAATTGATTTAAATAAAAAAAGGCAAAAAGTCTATTCCTTAGAGCCAAATGCTTTTCACCTCGCTCACTGCCAACATGTTCTGGCTAATTCTGGCCAACAACATGTTCTCTGGTGCTAATTCACAGAGTGGTATGCTACTGCCTTTATGCATACCACTGCATAAAGGCATAAATGCATATGCCTGCAATCCTGGCCCTTCCCACACGTGCTGCTCCCTGCCTGCCTGTTGCCCCATCCCATCTGTCCGGGTAAGCACGTCCTTCCCCTGGGGGTCCTGGGCCAGTCTCAATGAAGACCCCGCCTGCCCGCTCCACCCTGTGCCCCCAGAGGTGGGTGCAAGGTGGATGGGCCCAGGGACAGATAGGATCAATTGTTCCCCCCACCAGCCTGCTGCACCGGGCCAGGTCAGCACCCCACTCTCTGCCATGCCATGTTGGGTCAGCACCCCGATAGACCCCAGCAACTCACCAAAACTCCTTAAGTGGCCCTCCTGCCCAAATAATTGCCCACCTTGATCTAGTAGCACTTCCTTTGTAACACAGGCCGTAGACTGTCATCTACTTACTCCTTGTGCTAAATTCAACACTGCAGATTATGTGAGAAATCCCAGGGAAGGGGAAAAGTCTTGACATGCCATGGAGCTTTCTTTCTGGGGGCAATATTTTGATGGATCTGGGACCTATTTAACCTTAATCCATTACTGGCTTAATGTCCTGAATTTCATCGCAGCACACACATGGGCTATAGCTTTATCCCAATTTCATTACATGTTTGCAGTGCTGTAGGGGCTCAGCCATGATATAGTCATCAGAGGCTGGAGGGCTTTAATGCCACAGCTCCAGTGGAAAGCTCGCCCCCTCGCCTACATTATTTCCAGCTGCTGTCCTGATGCTATACGAAGTGGAACCAGTAAAATCAGCTCCATTTACACCACTTCTATTTCGCTGGCCACTGGGAAACCAGAGGCTCTTTGAGGGGAGGCTTGCTTGAGAAGCCTGCACGCTGGTATCTGCAAGATGCTTAACCAAAAAGGAAACTATTTTAAAGAGAGCGAGCTTGTATTTACACAAACAGAGTAGTGGCCAGACCACGAAAACATGCAGTGGGATCCTTTAAGCGGCAGGGAAATTTTGGGAGGAAAAAAACAACCTTCTGGTGTTTCCATAGAAAACCATTTCAGCCTTGACAGAATGGTGTCACCACTGCTGGCCTGGACACAAACACCGTGATGGGCAACCGCCTCTTTTTTACTCAGCTTCTCATCATTTTCAGGCTACTCCAGGAATCTCCATTGGATGCATATTCTTGGGCTCCCAAAGACATTTTGATTCATGGGGGATTCAATGGCAAGCAACAAGAAAAACGGGTTTACAACAGGGAGGTGGAGAAGGAGAAGAGAGACCAGTTGGGATGGCTGAAGGCAGGACTTCCCACTAAGGGTGCAGACAGAAGTGCAGGTCCCTGCTGTAACTGGGAACGCTTTGCAGGAAGTGCTCAGAGTTACAACAATCCCCTGGGCAAACAGAAGTTCAGAGGTGGTTTCAGAGGGGAAGGGAAATCTAAGCTGCTGGCTGCAGCCTGCAGCTGTTTTCCCCTAGCAACAGCCCCATGTCTCTCCCAGCTTGCCCCTGTTTCAAAATGGGAGGGGGGAAAGGGAGGAGAGGGAGCTCATTCTAGGGGTTCCCCAGCCAGCGCTGGACCATGAGGTGGGTGAATTGGAGCAGGGGCTGAAAACCCCCAGCCTGAACTCCCTTGCTCCTTTTCCCCCCCTCCCATTCTGAAAACAGCTTGAGGCTGGCAGGCAGCGCAGACAGAAGTTACAGAAGATGCTCTGTTATGAAACGTCTTCATCTGACCCCTTATGCAATCATCCGCGCGCTTGTGTTTGATCACTATTATGTATAAACTGCTTTCTGTGGCCAGATGGGGAGAAAATTGGCACTTCTGTCTGTGCCCAAAAGTCATGTTAGAAACTATTTAATGGTTGACTATTTAAATATGTTGGATGATTATGGTTTCACTCATTAGATACTGGTCTGCTCACTGTATGAAAGCAATGAAGGTTTAAACACCTGACTTGTACTCATGAGCTCTTGGAGCAACCCAGTCTGACAGGTAGCCATCACCTCTGGGTCACACTGCATCTTAGCGTGCTGATCTGCACACTGATCCTTCCGGACCCCTGTCTCTCTGACCCTGAGGTCCATATCCAAGGAATCCAAAATTGAGAAGATGCACAGCATGGTGTTTTGCATCCATGGTCCCAGCTGGGCACTTTCCTCTGTATGAAACTATCCACTGTGGGGGTGGGACTTTTGGAGGACTTGAAGGAGCTCAGCACCTTGCAGGAGGTGATCAAAACTGCATGACCATGCTAGGGAAGGAACTCATCTTGTTCTCACACTGGAGCCAGAAAGGAAACACTCATTGAGCTCAGTGGGATTAGGATCAAGCCCTCAGCCTGCTAGCAGGTTTCCATGGGATATCGTGACTTTGATAGAACCCCATCCCGGCTTTGAACAGAAGATATCCTTGGCTGCAAAATATTTCAGGAGAGGATATAGGAAATAGGACTGCAAGGGCCCCTTGGGCCACTGACTCCAGTCCCCTTGGCTCATAGCCCCTCACTCACAGAAGGGATTCCCCCTAATCACCACTTCAAATCCTATATGCCAGTGAGGAGTTCTCCTCTTAGACTCTATCTATCCTGCATTTGAGAGGGATGACTGATGCTCATGTAGCTGTGCCCTAACTAGATTGACCTGATGTGCATAGCGGTAAGGTGAAGACACGGCAACACAGACTTTACTGAGGGCTCTACATGCCCACACCCAGCCATGGAAACATATTGGGACGGCTAACTTACACAGAAGCTGATACCTCTGTGTCCTCACTGGTATCATTGCCGGAGCTGGCTGAATTTAAGCTTGCACTTGTATGCCTACCTATGCTGAAAGCCCCCCTCTGAAAGTAGGATACCATTAAGGACCAAAGAAAGATGTCCACCTTTGAGTTATGGGAACAAGGAAATTAAACCAAATTTCTGGCTCCTAAAAAAGTATCTATAACTTCTTTATATCACTGAATATATATAATATCCAGTGATACAATACTTATACAGTGAAATCCCTGTTATCCAGCATGAGTGGGGAATGGGGGGTGCTGGGTACCTAAAAATGCTGGTTACCTGAGGCCAGTGGTTTTTGGCTGCACACACAGCAGGGGGGTGGCAGCAGCCGCATGTGGAGCATCTACAGCACCGGTGATGGGTGGCGGCAGCGGTCATCACGTGTGAGCTTCCCCCACCTCCCTGCCTGTGTCTGGCTGGCCGGGCGGCCAGAAATTCCTGTTAATAGAGTGTTCTGGTTACTCAAATGCTGGATAACTGGGATTTTACTGTACATATAATATTAATATCCAGTGATACAAAGAAGTCATAGATGCTTTTTAGGAGTCAGAAATGCGTTCTCATTTCCATGTCCCTAAAACTCAAAGACGGCCAACTTTCTTTGTTTTTAAAGTTTGGGTCTGGAAGTGGCCTTCTTTATAGAAATAAAAGAAAAGTGCATTGGGAAACAGTGTAGACTTGCAAGTTCAAACCCCTCCCACTTTTAATTGTTCCTAAGAATGAAGGCACTGCGTAGATTGAAAGAAAATTGGCCTGATGACAAAAAGATAAAATTCTTCGCTGAGCTTTCAGGTTGAATGGGGAGTGGCTGCAGCAGTGAAATATTTTGTGGATGATTTCATGGCTTACACCTTGAAGCATCTCACCTTGCCTTTAAATAAAACAAGTCCTATGGACTTCAATGAGTCTTGGCTCAGGCCATTGGCCCAAAGTCTTCACCTCTTTCAAGGTGAAGGCATCCCTCAATATGTAAGCTGATCCCTCAAGGGCCACGTTCTGCCCTCGGTTACACAGGTCCATCAGAATCAGGTAGAATTTGGGCCTCGGGCTGGAAGGTTGCAGTCCTCCCTCCTGCTCCCCTTACATGATGCAGTGTGATGGTTGTCATTTTTTACACCTTGTGGCACTGCTCCTGGGCTCTGGTGTTTAAAAGAATGCTCTCCAAAGGGGAGCTGTGTCCTGGTGTAGGTCACTAGATAGTTAATGCCAATAGATGGCAACTGGGAACACAATGCACGACGTAGGGCTGATGACTTGTTGGTGTTGAGCCCAGCAAACAGTATCTCAGATACCTCTCTTTACCTCAACTCTTAAGCAGGCATCCTCCCTGCCAAGAGATATGGGATGAAGCAGCTCCATAATCTTCATGCTCTTCACGGTTTCTTCTTTGTTCCCTCAACCACACAGTACTAAGAAAAAACAAACCTGAGGGTTTTTGCTTTACCTCAACCATCCATAGAGAAAAACTTACTTCTTAAAGCCAGGCCCTAAAATCCAACTTCCTTTTCCTAAATGCCCTACCTAGTCATGAAGAGGTGCATCCGGGGGGAGGTGGTGCAGTTGCATCCCTTCACTCACCCCTTTAATAGTTGCTCCACCTAAATTTTAAAACCACCTGCCCCAGCGAGACAGCAGTGTTTCTACTTAGGCAGTGCTGAGGAAGTCATGTGAATTCATGGCTCATTATAATGTATCTGATTCCTGCTAATCTCTCTTCACTCAACAGGTGTCGATGATCCTCTCTGCTCTTTAATAGTCTCGATGTTTCCTTAATCAAGTTGTCTTCTGCAAGCTATCTATCTGTTAACTATTCCTGGCAATACGTGCCTCTTCCATTGCACAGCCCAGCAGACTGTTTTTAGTCCTAGCTAAGCTCAGGTGTGATAAGATTAACTCAGATGAACATTAAGTCAGGTGTGGAAATGATGGACAGTGAAGGGTTGCATGCCCTATCAAGATGCGCAAAAAGGCTAGATTGTGGTTTATGAATCTGAATGAGAGCTGCACATTTATAACTCTAATGACTACAGGACTAAGAAAACATGAATGTTGGAGTATTTTTGCCTAGTGTGTTGTGTTTTTTAAACTTAATATATAAGCTAGCAAATGACTACACATTCCAATAAAGTTATATTTCTTTGTGCTTTAATCTTAAACTCAGCAATATAGCAGTGCCCCCTAGCATATTAATAAAGCTTCTAGCTGTTTGTTCACTTGAGAAAAATATGTGTTGTGCTATATGTGATGATGCACCACACCTCCTGCACCCTGCTTTTCAAAATCCTAGATCCTAGATTGGCAGGATCGCATGGTGTAAGAGCAATAGCTATATTTTATGTGTCTGTTCACCAGCAGATCTTAAAGTGTTTTTCAAAGGAAAAGAAAGGTGTTTGTACCCAAAAGCTTGCAAAGAACAATTTTTTTCCAACTATTAAGTTGGTCTAATAAAATATATTACATCTCCCCTTAGCATGTTACAAAGGAGAACAAATAGCACTACCCCCATTTTACAGATGAGGCGTTTGACTGAGATTACCCAGAAGCCTTGGGATCAGAGCCCACTTGATCTGAAGCCCTGTCCTAGACCCTAATGCCTCTCCGTCTGCTAGTGTAGCATAGTCTCTATTCAGAGAACAATCTCAGCTATCTGTTGGAAATGATGGCATCATATTTTTATACTTTCCAAATTTTTTGTCCTCTAAGGAGAAAATTCCTGTGAAGGAAGGAACCCCAGGAGGATCTATTATATGTATATGTATGTATGTATATTCATATTTTATATCTCCACCCATTTTTCCCGAATACTCATTTTAAAAACCACACTACCTATTCCCAAAAGGGTCTCTTCTTGCAGATTTGCACGAAAGAGAACAGCAGCCATTTTAAAAGCTGCTCTGTTTCCCGAATCCAGTTTTTTCCACAGCTAAAGTAGTTCAGGCTTTCAAGCCATGGCACGATGCCAGGACAAGGTAACAAAGATGAAAGTGGCAAAATCAAAGGAGAATTAGATAGCAAGTCTGTGAATATTGCCTGACGGCCTGAAAGCTGAAAGAGGCATTGTTCATGCGACAAAAGGAAAAGTTATACATGCCTGGGAGAAGGCAGCTGAAAATTCAGCATTTGTGCCTTGCATTTGCAGTGATTTTTTGCCTCGGTCTTTGGGGAATGTGATTTGAGACACCTTATACGGGACTAATTTTCAAAGTGTGGCCGCTCAGTGTCTTTGGAAAAGCAGGCCTGTTTCTGCTGTGTCCAGTGGAGTAAATCCTGTAAACGGAGGTCCTTCAGATTGCTAGTCCCTTTTTAGAGTTTCCTCCTGGAGATTTAGGAGGGATGCGTCTGAACGATGAAGTTTAGACACGTACAAAGATCTGAATTGATACACCCACGTTTCAGTCACAGCAGCGGCTGCAGCATGGACCTGACTTACCCAAGCTAACTTTCAACTAAGTGCCTTGGATACTGGTAGACATCTAACCACAGAAGCACGCAGAATACGTGTGGCTACCCTGCGTCTAAGGCAGGTTGGCAGCCTACATCACCTGCATACAAACTAGGTACTTTCAAGATAGCTTGAATGTGTCTGCTCTGCTCTGCAGGGTGCCATACCTTGCATTTGCACAGAGCTCAGGAGGTTGGATTCTCACTTGATCTGCTTTAGAAAAATGACCTACTCATGAAACGCACCTAGAATATTATTCTGGATTGGACCTATTCCACTATTTCCAAGGGGAGGGTGGGAGGCTTAGATTTAAACACATCGCTTGTTTTTACATATCATGGAGGTGAGCCCATGTCCAGAAAAGCCAAGAACATCCCCCCTGCCTGCTAGTGGAAGATGCTTTTCATTTATTTCTTTGATAACTTTCCTTCTGACTGGAGAAGCAGGAGGGATTAAAATTTGAGAGAGGAACATTTCCAGAATTTAGCCCCAAAACCTTAAGCTTCCTGCTAGCTTTTGCAATGGCCCTCAGCTCCTCTGCTACTTCTGCAAATGGTGGGTAGATACGCCTCTAGACTTGACTACACATTTCCGTGCCCATATTAAAACCAAAAGAAACCCCCAAAAACAACGCTCTTCAATTCACTGCAGAGTCCTGGGGGACATCTTGGGCATTGTGTTCTGCCCCTGGCTGGCAGGGGTGACCCCTGCATGTCAGGCAAGACTTCTCTCAATCTCCCTCTAGTTTTTTTAGCCCTGCAGTTGGAGCTGATGCTACAGCTTGGGACGCAGCCGTGCTCAGTGAGGAATGTGTTTCCGGATGAAGATGAATATGTTGCAGCCATACAAGATAAACGTGGAGAGCCAGGCCGGCTTCTCCCAGTGCCAGCTCCCTGGATAGAAACTCTTAGCTCCCGTTCCCTTCCCGATGATGAGTTTGAGCCATTCTGGCCCAAAACAGATGGAGCTAGTTATTTACACTGCATTCTCCAGGGCAAGCTCCTGACCCACTTCCCTTTAGACATGTGTGTTGGTGCTGGCTGATTATTTCAGGATGACGGAGACAGCATTAGGCCCGTGGAGCTGAGCCAGCTATGGGCATATTTAGTACATGCCACTGCTTGGGACTCTGCACTTCTGGGTGTCTCATGGTGCTGGGCAGTCTTCCTCCCAAATGGCAGAGGAAGAAGGAAAAATGGACTGCTTGCCTCTTCCCATAGCAATGTCCTGATACTTAAACTCAACCCTTCTCACCAGCAACTTGGACACACCAATGGAAAAGAGCTGGGTAACACTGGAACCCATTTCACCATGGCAAGAAGTCACTAGGGGTGAAAAAAACCCTGTAGGGTTTCCTCACAACCTCACAACAGGCCCACTTCTGAGTAGCAGCACAGCCCAGGAAGCACCAGTATGGACTGTGTCTAGGATGACACTACCTGTCCTGAGGTTAACCAGGTTTTAGGAAAGAAATTTTCCCATAGGTCAGATTGGCTTGGACTGAGAGGCTTTATGCTGGTTGCCATAGCATGGGGCATCTTCCTCTTCCTAAGATCTCCTGAAAATCTATTAAGCAACCACTGCCCTGCCATTGCAGTGGTATGGCTTTGGCCCAATCCTTGTCTCCCCCTTTCATCCATGGTGCGAGGTAAGGAGTAGGTGTTTCCAGTTGTACATGTTGTTGCGGGTTAGGGTTTGCAATGAGGATTTGTGGAGTTTCCTCAGTCAATGACTGCCTGTGAAGTGAGGGGACTGGATGCAGTGGTCCAGGACCTAGCCCTATGTTTCAGCTCATATAGGGCACAGCTTGAAGGTAGTGCAAATAACTTCTCCTGGTGCTCTCAGGGCCAACATGGCAGGGGCAGGCCAGAGCCCGCCCAGCTGATGAGCTCCCTTGACCAAGTAGTGTGGGCGCTTGTATATGCTACTAGGTTTTCCTAGCTAAAGATATTAGTGTTTATGAGAGCTGCTATTCCAGTTTGGCCCTCCCAGGACCCAGGCACTGGAGGGGTGGGGGGGCTGGTGCCCCTGCATCCATACCATGGGCCATCTGCTCCCCCAAGAAATGTGTGTGGAAAAAAAGTGCATGGGAAGAAGAGCTGGGAGGCATGAAGCGGATCTGCTGCCTCACAGCCACTCAGCCCAGCGTGAACATTATCATACCTGAGAGACAGCCGAACCCAGCACACAGCTGCTGCAGAAGAGGCGAAGGGATGTCAGAGATAGTATGTGGGGAAGGGCGCTAATGAGTTCCAGGGACCTGCACATTTGATGCGTACGATTCCTTGATACGAAGCCAACGGAGACTTATTTCCGCTTGCTCCGTTTTAACCCTTCTTCCAAATTTCCCCCCTGAAATAAAGCTCCAATCTCATATGAGAGGGGAAAAAAACCCCAACCCTCTAAACCTGAGTTACATTTTCCTGGCTGCTTTCAAAGCAGCTTTTCCAACTTTTCTCTAGCCTTGACATACCTTGACATTTTATTAGCTGAACTTGATTTCATTGCACACAGCACTGGCAGAAAATCTAAGAGCCCTTCACATTTATGCTTTGCTGCTTTTCAGCTTCCAATCTGCAATCCACATCACCCCACACCACAACTGAGCTGCAGCCCGGAGTCTGGCTGAAATTTTACAGGGGAAGGGGAGCAAGGCACCAGCTTATAAAAGGTTTTGAAGGTTCAAGTGTTGCAT
The DNA here is from genome assembly GCF_000455745.1 of Alligator sinensis. Taxonomy (NCBI): domain Eukaryota; kingdom Metazoa; phylum Chordata; order Crocodylia; family Alligatoridae; genus Alligator; species Alligator sinensis. Next base: position 1,435,772 of record NW_005842013.1, on the reverse strand, counting down.
ATTAAGATACAGCAAGATCTAGCAATTGCACAGAGTGTACTTGGCTGGAAGACTTATGCAAAGCAATTTTATAATGCCAAGCTACTGATACCAAGGAATTTCAGGGTTTTATGGCCCATTTCACTGGCAGCAACAGAACCAGCCTGTCCGTAAAGTCAGAGTAAATCAACAAAAGCCTCCCTAGTGACAGGACGATGAAATAATTTTACCATGCGAACACAAGGAGAATTATAGTTTTCGTATAGTCAAGAGGCAATTATTAATATATACATATATTTTTACTTGATGTTATTCCATTCAGTTATTTTTACTGTAGCATCTAGAGGTCTCACTCCAGACTGAGTTTGCACATTGCGAGTCACAGCATGCGCGCATAGTAAGAAGTAGCCGGCCTAAAGAGACGAGAAAAGCAATAGGTGGGAAGGGAAAAAGAGGCCAAGAGAGGTAAAGTGACCTGTCACTGAACAGACCGATGACAGAGGTAGGGATAGGATCAGGCCTCCCAGATACTTTATTTGAGCTTGATTTGCCATTGACGTACTGCTTTATAATAAGGAAAATCCTGGGCATGGAGGGCAGGATTTTATGGAAAGATTCTCATTGACTTCAGTCAACTTTGGGTTGGGCCCAAAGAGAAAAACAAAGCCTCAACCCTCAGCTGCATGAACACCAAGTGCAGTTCCAGGGTCCTCCTTCTTTAGGGAGGCAGGGTGGGTTTCCCTTAGTTTTGCAGGTGATGTTGCCTGCAGCGACGGACCAAAAACTGCTGCTGAGTATCTGGAAGCTTGAGCGATGTTACTTCACCCCAAGGTGTTGAGCTGTCCTGATGCCAAGCACCTTTAATGGCCAGGTGCTGGGCTGGGGGGATCCAGAAAGGGTCGCACCTGCTTTTGTGGCTGGTTCCATGTATTCACCATCTGGCTCCGCTCATCGTTCTGTCTTGCAAAAAGCTAGAGGAGCAGTCTGGCTCCACTTCGCTACAGGTTTGGGCTTATTCAGGTAAATCAGGAGTAATGTCATTGGAGTTAATAAGTTTACATTGATGTAAACATTTTTGAGAGCTCCTTCTAATTCCCACTGAAGCCAGCAGACCAGTTCCCATTGACTTCACTGGGACTGGGCGCATGTTTCAAGTTGGGCGCACACACTTAAAAAAAAATCACCTTGCAAAATTTGGATTGAAGGCTGGAAATGAGGTAGGTATTCCCAAAAGGGAAGGGAATTTACCTTCAGAATATCTTATGGAGGGATACGGTGGATTCTCCATCCTTTGGATTCTGGATTCCTTACGTGAAGACTGGATGTCTTTAGGAAAGCTGCACAAGTTGCTGAGCTTGATGCCAGATTCAGTGGGCAAAATTTTAGGGTCAGTGCTATGGTGGAGGTCAGAGTACATCCTCCTGCTGGGTCCTTCTGGCTTTGGGTCTGTGACTCTATGATCTACAAGATCTCAATTCATTTGCTGATTGTGTCCATAGAAGTGGCGCAAAAACATCAGTAGAAACATTGCAAGAAAATAACTTCTACCTCAGGGTTTCCAGCGTTTCTTGTTTGTGCTGTTTTGCTATTGGGGTATAAGATTTTGAGGGAGTCAAGATTACCCCACCTAGGAGCAAATAGACCATGGATTTTGGACAAATAATAAAATATGCTACTAATAATTAACAAATGGAGTGCACACATACAATACGGTCCATTTTTATTGCCCTTGAAGTGTTGATCAGTGACTTCAGTTTTTTGTCTTGGTCAAGGTGATTGTCATTATTATTATTATTATTTCTATACCTCAATTTTTCCAGGTCAGTAGATAAGCATGAGCCAAATTCACTGCTAGAATAGGCTGATGCAACTCTTCGGATTTTGGTGACTTTAGGCAATTTTATACCATGGGGAATTTGGCCCCATGTTTTTAATTATTACTATACAGAGCAGCTGGCTACGGAGATCTTGCACTTTGAGCTAAAAAAGCTTAGCAGGCTTCACAAACCAAATGGGGAAGCTTCCCATTCAATGCAGAAAAGTTTTGGCACATAAGGAAGCGGAGCTGGGGCTGAAAGATGGGTGGAGTGAGATGCACTATATGATTGAACCCCACCAGAAAATATGCCTGGGAAGGTGATGCAGTTATTTGTTCTCATCTCTTCTGTCCTGGGGAACCCTCTTCCTGGTGGACTCAGAAGCACGAAGTAGCTAAGTAAAACCTATCATCCCAGTTACATGGAGAAGCAGGGTGGGGAATGAGGAAGACATTGACTTGGGATAGAAACCAGGGTAAACTTTGTGACTCTGAGAGCTGGGTGATGTCTGAACCCAAACTTATGAGTAAAAGTCAAGAAACCTGGAAAAACTGGAAAAAAGAGTTTGCATAAATGCTGTTGAAACTAGAAGTGGTTGGAGTTCAGTGCGCTCTCTTGGGCTTCCTTTCAATGCTGGCTATATATTTGCTTTTTTTTTGTTGGGGGTCTTTTCTGCTTTTCTTAATCCATCAACCCCACACTGAGAAAGAACCTCCTTGTGCTTTCAGAGGTGGGCGTTCTGTGAAGGTTTCCAACCCTTGACTGAGACACGGAGGTCTACAGAGCCCAAAACTCACCGCTGAGCTCAGCCTAAACTGCCAAGGTTTTTCTGGCTTTGCATTGAAACCACGTGAGTTGTGCATGAGTTTCATTTAAAAAATATGAAACAGCTCAGACCCCATTGGGAACAGAGGCCTACACGCCGCCTCCAACTTGGACCCTCAAACCCACTTGGAAACGTGCCCTGCTTGGAAATGAAGGCCTTCACACCACTTGGAGCTCAGGCCCACGACTCGAGTAAGTGCCTTGGCCCCTACGTGCAACGCCCATTCCCAGACATTTCTCAAAGCTCAGGGTCTGGAGACCACTTAAAATAGAGGATCTTGAAAATATCCACTCTATTTAAAGCCCAGCTCAGAGCTTGTTCTTTCCTTGCTCGGAGTCCACGAACTTCTGTAAACCTGGTCCGAGTTTCTTATTTAAAACAATGTTCATCCTTATTTCAGGTTTTTCTACACTGGGCCCCCAGTAGGTATTAACCAGTGTAGCTCCACTGACTTTAATTTTAGAAAGCCGGTGGACCATGCCTGGACTATAGTGGCCATCTGATGAGCCACAAGGACATCTATTAGCTATCATGGAGACTTGGGCAGACTTGCAGTACAGAGGGAGTTAACCGCACTTCCAATCAGGCGCTTGAGCACAGGGTCACCGAAAGGAAATTGGCTCAGCACAGTGAGCGCTGGATAAATCCAGGCAGGAAGCAAAAGAGAGATGTCAGTGAAAAGACAGCAAGCTGGAAAGAGGCGGCTAATGGGAATGCTGTAATCCCCTCCCTTGGTTTCAGTTCTTGAGCAGCAATGACATGAATTATGGCAATGAAAGCAGGGATTTCCAGATCTGACAGATGACACTCGATTGGGAGGCAGAGTATATCACAAACACAGTGCAGCCCGTTATTGCAAGACTGAGCTCATTTCAGCATCTGGTTAAGTGTGGAGGACTGTTGAATAACAAGCCTTAGCGGGTGAGACCAGAAAAGGAAATACCTCCTCGAGGCAAAGGTGCTGCTGCTCATCCTGGCTGGGAAAGAGATTTTGGAGTTATTGCTGGAAAGTGCCTAAAGCTGTTCCCCCCGTGTGCAGGTGCAGCATGAAAGGGAAAAGGAAACAGGGCTCCTCATCTAAATCACGGGAGTTGAGGTGGTTAAGTTACAACTGGTAAAAGGAACTGGCAGAGTTTCACAGAGGGGTTTCTATCCAGGGCTGATCAACGTGCTTTTGGAGAGATGTCAGAGATGGATGGTGAATGCAGCAGAATGATATATGAGCTCCATGATTTAAAGTGCCTGGAAAGATAAAGAAAATGTGTTGTTTGTTTCTTATCAAGCCTTCATATAGATATGCCAAATCCCAGAGGGCCCACAGGCGATTTCAATTATAAGAGCAATGGCTGAGATACATTCGCGCACTTCAGTGAAATGTTTTGCGATTCTTGGACAGAGAAGGGCTATGTAAACATTCATTATCATTGGACTTGAGCACCTGAGTTTCTTCCAGAGCTTTTCCACAAGGTTTTCCCCTCCAACATACACACACATGCACATCGGCTCCCCGCAAAACGCCCCATAGCTTGCTGAGTTCATTTAAGGCAAAGAGCCATTCCAGACGAATCTCCATTGCTACATCCTTCTAGCTCTGGTGATCTCAAGGACACTATTGTGTATGACTCCCTGGCACAAATGAGAAGAAAATGGGTATAAAACACTGTTAGATCAGGGAAGTAACATGTTACACTGTGCAGGTATAAATTGCTGGACAAGGGATACAACCCTGTCTCCATCAGAGTTCAGTTCAACTCCATGGCTCATCTCCAATGTCATCATGGCCTTTAATTAGAAACTGGGCATTTCTGAAGTATTGCTGGTCTGAGGGAGATACTGCAGGGGCATTTTGGGGGATTTAGCGAAAGAAGTGAGGATGGGCTTGTGGGGCAAGGAGATCATGAAAGGAAGCACTGAGGCACATGGCAAATATTGTATGTCTTGGGGATTTGGAGAAAGAAGTGAGGATGGGCTTGTGGGGCAAGGAGATCATGAAACGAAGCGCTGAGGCACATGGCAAATATTGTGTGTTGATGCCTATAGGTTGTTGGCCAACATGAGGGGCAAATCCTGCCCATTTCATCTGGATGTTTTCTCCCCGTGCTTTATGACAAAGGAAAGGCTGGGTTGTTTACTCCTTTTCTTTCTGCCAGCATGGAAGTGTCATGGCACACTGAAAACACTTGACTGCAGATGTAGTGATAGAAGCTATCATTTAGACATGCTCCCTAACTAAGGACACCAACAATAGTTGGCAATTGGGAGGTGGCACCTCAGGTGGCAGCTAGTTCAAGACGAAGAGTCTGCAGAGGTATGCCTTTTGCTCCACAATAAAAGCTGTTATTTAGTTCCTAGGTGGTAAGAGTTGATATCTTTTATTAGACCAACTAGATTTTTGCAAAAAAAAATTACAAAAAAATCTTTAATTGCAAACTTTTAGGCACAAACACCCTTCAGGCATAGGAGACAAGATTGTAAAAGTTTTCCTGGGTAGAAATGTAAGTTCAGATTTCATAGGAGAGTTGAAGGTGTGGTAAAATCTCCTGTTTGGAACAGTTCATTTTATATGCAGATTAGGCTCAGAGAAATTTTTTTAAATCTATTTAGTTCCTCTCATTCATGCCTGACAGTCTTTATTGAACCCTGTGATCACTACGGCATGCAAGTCAGGGTGTCTCTCTCGAGGTGCTGGTGGTACAGAAGTGGTCTTTGGTGCCAAAGACCATATTGCTGGGAGTGGATTGGGGTGGAAGTGCTGAGGCCAGAGAGCTAGGGAGGGGCGAGGTGGTCAGTCTGACCTGATGCAGTGGCATAGTATCCCCACAGCCAGCTGCTACAGTCTCTGAGCCAGTGATACCCTGGTCTCCCACACCTAATTATACTACACCATATTACCCATATAGCACAGACCACTTCCTAAGCAAAATATGCAATATCAGATAATGGACTCTCTTGCTGATATAACTGTGTCGACCCTCGGGCTTTTGCCAATTTAGCTATGCCCACCAAAAAGTCACATCCCTCACCAGCAGAGCTATGCTGGCAAGCCCTTGATGTGCAAAGCAGGTGTCAGATTCAATGAACGTTCACGACATTTCTGTGTGAAAACTGTGAGAACTGAATTGGCAAACTGAGACTTTGCTGAGCGTTGTAGCAGGGATCACTCAAAGCTTTTGCTTGGCAGAAGCGGGTTCCCAGCTCCGGGAAGGAGCGTTGAAGGGTCTCCTGCACATCTCTTTATTTCCTGCACAGAGCACCAGTATGTCCAGCTATGGGCTCAGGGTCCTCTGTTATGCCCTGATGGCTGAAGTTTCATCTCTGACCTCCTCTCCTCCACAGCGTCTCTTCCTTTTCACCCTGCTCAAGCTTTTCCTTTAACTTTCCCCTTTGTTCCTTCAGCTCACTTGCAATGTTGAGCTTTCTTTCATACACGACCGCCCCCCTCCTCATGCACAACTAGGATACACAAAGCTTTCTTCCTCTCCTCACCAGTCCAAGAAGCAATTCCAACTATAATAACCACATGTCACTCTTTGCTCAGACAGAGCGAGCCCACATCATTTTGCTCTGTTAGGCCTGCTCGTGCCTCAGTAATGTCTTCTGTTCTTTGTTCTTGCTGCCTTAATATAGCCTACATACTCATTGACAGCGCTATTCATTAACTCGCTGCACAATGTCAGAAGGACCCATTAAACCGAATGTTTATAAACTTGACGCTTTCGGCCAACGCTTTCAGGTGTGCCTGCTAAATCGGCATGCCTCATTACTGGGAGTCTTCAGGGGAGGCCCAGTTGCAAAGGGACCAGTCGTTCACATCAGTGCTTGCTGTCAATGGACAGCAGGAGTTAGGTTTTTTACACATGTGGCTAACTTACTGAATTTTGTTCAACACATCTTTGGCATTTCCTCATGTCCCTCACTGAAAACCTTGGAGATTGATTAAAAAAAGAGTTATTGGCACTAAAGGAAAGCAGCCTACCGGGGCTGGATTTACACTGCTCAGCACCATTGGCATGTTCTGCAGCAGGGGTTAACCATCTTGGCTCCATCCCTGTGCAATGGTCCCTCCCTTCTTGGAATAGCAGCAGGTGTCCTCCTTACACTGAGAGATCAAGGCATTGGTCCAGGGCTTGCTTCCCTCTAGAGTTGTAGTCGTGTTAAAATATAGGAGAATATCCAACACGATGGCAACAAAGGGTTTGGAGAGGCAATGGCAGCAGATGGGAAGACCCTTCACTAGTCAAACTAATTCTGCACAGAATTGTCCCAGCCAAAGCTCTGGCATGGGTGGAGTTGGCTCTCAGAAGAAGGCTTCCTTCATTTGGGTGAGCCAGGATAAATCTGGCACCAGAAAAACTCCTACCAGTTGGTCTTACTAGTTGTCTAGCTGCCAACAGGAGAATAAATGAGCTGTGCTTGAGTAGCATGGCAGAAAGAAGGCCGAGAGAGAAAGGGTACACACTAGGAAAGGGAGAGGTAGCGATGAATCAGGTTAGGCTGGAAATTAGGAAAGAGGTTTTTAACCATCATAGTGAGGTTCAGGAGCAGACTCCCAGGAGGAAAAGATGAGGTGGAAAAATGTGATCATTTCAAGACTTCTTTTTATGAATGGGATTCAGTGAGGGGGTTGCCAGAGGATATCCTGCTTCAAGCAAGGGGTTGGATTAGATGGCCTATGGAGTTTCTGAGGTTTTCTTACAGGTGATCCCTTCCAGCCCCTTTTCTCTATGATTCTAGGATACCCCACAAGACCCAGAAGGTCCCTTCCAATCCTAGGGCACGTGTTCATTTATAAATTAGGGAGCTGTGTGCAATTGTACTAAACAAACTGTTTAGGACAGGAAGTGAAGGATCCCATACCCTGTTGACCTTTTAAAAGATAGTTGTTTTCAAAATGCATTTGCATGAATTCTGTATTTCCAGTGGTTCCCTGTGCTTGTTCCCTTTGAAACCAAGACCTTGTATGAAAATGAAATTCTTCCTCAGGGAATTCATTTACTGCTCACAGATCTCGACCTGAAGTCACAATCTGCTGTTTGTGCCATTGCACAGAGTTGCTGTGGAAAGAATGATGATATCTATAAGAACAGGAATATGGTTTCAGATTAGCAGCAGGAGCAGATGCATTGCTGAAGAAGCAAAGATTCTGCTTTCTATAAGCCTGGCTAACAAAGAACGGGGAGAGAAATCTTTAGCATACGCACAAATAAACATATATATCTTAGTGCGTGGGTGTCTAGATACCTGTCTATATAGGTGTGTGTCTGTGTGTCTATACATATATAGACACACAGACACACACCTATATAGACAGGTATCTAGACACCCACAGACACTATATATATAGACATTCACACATATACATGTGTGTATGTATGTATGTATATATATGTGTATGTATATATTTTGCATGTATGTGTCTATATATATAAATACACACACACACATGCACCATATTTACTCAAGTAGAAGATTACCCTAATTATAAGACAACCCTCAATAATTAGATTTTATAGATTTATACCTGGAAAATGTTTCAATTTGTTGCAGTTTTCCAGACTCTAATTATTGGAGATTTGCCTTGAATTTATCCCCCTCCCACTGCTAAAGCAGGGAAAATAATTCTGGGGAGTAAGGTAGCTCCTTTGCTCTTTGCTTTCCTTAAATTTTTCTTCTGGCAGCCTGTTCCCCTTCTTTTTACTGTCAGACCCTGTTCTCCCTGAAGACAAGGAAGTGAGAAGCAAATTTGAAAACAATAACCTTGAAACAAAATATGGCTGTAGCCCTTTGCATATAGTACTTGTGCACTTAGTTCATGCAGAATTGCTGCATATTACCTTTTTTCTGAAAGTGCTGCAAGTTTTAGTACAAATACCCTAGAAACACAGTTTTGGTACCTACTTATGTAATACAAACTATGCATAATATTAATCCAAAGCCAAAAACTTGTGATTCATCACATAGTACATGGGCTGTGCTTCACCAGAGTCAACAGCATTTCAAGCCACAGTGATCTCACAACTCAGCACTACTCAGCATGCGTGCACACTCCGGATATCCCCACAAAGGATCCATGTGCTAATTAGCCCCTACTCCTGATTGGAACCAGGTGTTCTTATCACAAGTCCTAGGATGCTCCGAAAATGTATATGTAGATGAGGTACAGGGCAATCTGGTCCAGCTTCACCTCATGGAGGGCAGGGCCACACTAACAATATGCACCAGGTTCAGAGAGGGGATGACAGAGGGGTTCTGAGTGAATGGTTTAGGGCCCCGTTTGGTGATGTTAGCCAGGCATTTAAGGCTGGTGAAGAAACTGGACTCGTTGGAAATGGAAAGACAGGCACAGATCAGCTGTGAGAGTGAAGAGGAAGTTAAAAGGTATGTGATATAGTGATTCACTATGACTTGAAAAGAGTCGACACTGAAGAGTTGACACAACTTCCCAGCAGGGTTGCTCCCAGTGCTGCTGCACCGGGGTAGCTTCCTTTACCTCCAGTGGCTCTTCCTCCTCCTGCCCCTGCTGCACTGCACCAGGCAGCAAGTAGAGTGGGGAAGTGGCAGCAGCCATGGGGATGTGTGCCAGGCACCACAATCCTAACCAGGTGGTGGGGGAAATTTCCAGCTGGGCAGCTCCTGCTCCAGCACATGGGGCTCCAGCTCCAGCTCCTAGCCACCTTCCACCCATTTGGCCAGCCAGCACACCCCCGCTCCCCCACAGCCCGACCCACACAATATACAGGAGTAAGACTTTATTTTGAGTGATTATGCATTCTCCCCTATATACACTACTCAAAAAGAAACATAAGCCAGATCTTAAATTATTTTTTGAAATAAAATTTAAATATGTTATAGTAAACACTTGATTTTTAGTATGTGATTTGTTTTTTTTTAATCAATAATTCATTAAAATGGTATCTTCTGAAAGATTTTATGTGTGCGACCCTTGACATCTCACCAAAACTCATTAAGTGGCTCTCCAGCCAAAATAATTGCCTACCCCTGGGCTATACAGTACTAACCTATCCTTGTGGCAGGGTGTGAGAGGAAGACCGGGACTGGAGAAAAGCCCTGAAGAACTTGCATGGGAAATACTCAACACAGGTGCAACGGAGAGCCTAGCTGGAGCCTGGAGCAGGCTGATGTGCTTCCACAGTGCGTGCTCTCTCCAGATTGATGGATAAAGCATGAGGAGAAGTATTTCCAGCCTCAAAGAGGGGCAGCCGAGGGAGGACCATAGCCAGCAGAGCACAGAGCTGCTGTAGGCCTTCTCAGCTGACAGCAACTCACAGCCAACTGTGGAGGAAGTGGGTAAGTTAGCTGGCAAGGGTGGTTGGAGGGCTCTTGCAGAAGAGCCTCAGACATGCAGCACTGGGGGATTACCGGAGAACAGCCAGGTGAGGGCTGAAGTGGCAGAGCCAGAGGCACCTGATGGTGGAAAGTGAGGGTGCAGCTCCCACAAGTGGGTCCATGAATTGTCAGGGGCATGTCCCGTTTTGATTCTTACTCTTCTTATTTGTTTGTTTTTGTATGGTGTTTCTTTCTCGCAGTAGACTAGGGGAGCAGCAGGAAGCCAAGATCTGCACTCTGCAAGAGTTCATTGACCCTGACCTTGACTAGATAAGGCAGGGTAAGAACCTGGGTGAAACTGATTGTTGAGTAGATTGGCCTGAGAACTAGAAGAGGATGCAATCCCAATTGATGATCTGGTGGAGCCTTGGAGGACTGATTTAATTTAATCGACCCAGGAATTGGGAAGGATGTGACATATTTGCCTTGGTTGTTGTTTTTTTGTTTGTTTTTAAGCTTTCAGTGGACCTTTGGTGAGCTGATTTCATTTTGACAGACCCAGGATCCTGGGGAAATGAACAGGTAGGAGGTTTGTCTTATTAACTTGAGAACGAAATTATCTTAATTGAGGAACCCTGGGTCCTATAAGGAATTAATGGGAGACTGGTGATCTTAGTGAGTCATGTGTGAGGGAGTGTGAGTGAGTCCATGTGAGTGAACATACCTCACAAACTTTATTTGGTAAGCCAGACAGCAACAGCCAGCAGCATATTCCAGCTAAACAAGATTCTAGCCCATGTGCGTGTCATCAGGGATGTGGTAAGGGTAGGGTGTAAGAGGAGGAGTAGCCCTATTAAGCAACCCTCCGGGGGAGGACCCAGCAGAATTGTCACTCCTCCTACACCCAACTCCCAATTGTTAAAACAGATACATCAAGACATGGCAGGCAAGAAAAGAACATCTGGGATAGGCAGAGAGCATTTGGTTATCCCCAACAGTGCACGCAAGTGTCACAGGGCACTAAGGTGGATGCTCCTTTAAGGGCAGAAACTGCCTAGAGCGAGGGCCCTAGCCACCAGGCAGAAACCCCACAGGTGAAGGTTACTGTGGCAGCAGACTAATGAGGGAATTAGCCTGCACCTGCACCCACTCAGCTGACTGGAAGAAGGTGGGGCCCTGGGCATGTATAAAACCCAGAGCAGGGACTAGAGGGTTAGTTCTCTGGCAGCAGACAAGCGGGAAGGAGCTCTTATAGAGGAAGCTACTTGGAGATGCTTGATTGCCTGTTCTACTTCTGGTAGGATTAAGAGGCTATAGGAACTCATAAGTGCTGGTGGGAGGAGGCCCATTAAACTGAGAGAAAAACTTGCCTTCTTAAAAGGGATAGAGTGCGAACCATATGCTATTGTTGTGTTGTTATCTTTTTATGAGATGGAGGCCTCATAAATAGGGACAATATTCAATTGCTACCTGCGAGACATCGGGTGTGGTAAAGGAGAGGTTTTGAAGCCATGCATCCAGCCCATAAGCCTTGGGGGTATTGTAAGGCACCTCCTGAGTGTGGGACCCAATAAGGGGTCCAACAACCCACAGGGTTTAGAGGAGTCTATCAGGACTGTGACTGAGCAGCAACCTGAGGGCAGCCCCCCGATTCATTATTTAAACCAGCAAGAGGTGGCAGGTGAGATTAGTAGGCACCCCATAGGGTGGAGCTGGCATGGTCACGGGGACCTCGGGACATCATGGCTATCCCTGGGGAGGCCGTATCATGACAGCAAGAAGTAAGAGGTCGGGCAGGCAGGGGTCTTGGCCTTATAATACCCAACCCCCGTCACCGGGTCCCATCAGTATCTCGGCCTTTTGCCTAAGATTAAATGCTCCCACGGGCATGTTTGCCCAACGTGGGCCATGCTAGTCATGCTCAGTGTCGGATGGATTTAATCAACATCATAGTTGGTTTCCATTACTGAGTACATGCTGCTTTTGGCAGCAGTTTAGTGATAGACAATGTGTTTCCTTGTATGCAATTATAAGACGAGGGGCTTTTTCCCCATGCCATCTGGGGGAAAATACTCATTTTGTATTCAATATATATTCTCTGTGTTTATCTGTGTGTGTGTGTACATACAAAAGGTATATATACAGTTATGCGCAAATTAAATGTACTTTTTTTCAGAGGTGGGATCTGGTTTTCAGATAGGGTCTGTTCCCTCCTAGTCTAAACTTAGAGAACTCTGAATCTGTACAGTTCACACCATGTGCTCTGACACTAATGCATGTTTAAATCTCAACCCCAACAGGCCATTTTTAAGGTCCATGCAGCCGAGTCTGTGTTCACAGTGCTTTTCTCACTGTGTGTCATTTTGCAGCTTTGATCCCAGGTTTCAAATGAACACCAAACCCCAAAGTAGAATTCAGCTGAAGCTTAGTCTCAGGCAGAAACTGCACAAAAGCTATAGTTTTTCACACCGTTGCCATCAGAAAACTATGTGCCACTTTTGAAATTCTGCCCAAGGATCTTCCAAATTAGCTGAAATCTGGGGCTTGGTTCACCCAAAATGCAGAGCTGGCACTGACTGAAATCCAGCTCTGGATGTCAAACCTTTGTTCATTCAAAACTCAGCCTCATCACCCCTGTAATGTGCATCATGGGAACATTTAACCCTGAGTTTGTGTTGTCGTGGGTTCAGTAGAGGAGCCATAGACAGCTCCTAGGAACAGGTTAGATTTTATAAATACATAAACTGGAGAGGGATATAACTGGGAGTCAACATCTACCTGCAGCTGCCTGGAGCCTGTGCTCCCAACCAACTATCTACATTCAGTTGGCTTCAGTCAACATGGCTGCATTCATAAAAGCCTCTTAAGAAACCAGTACCCTTACAGGGTTTGCTTGAAATTCAGACCTAAGCCTCTTCAAATTGTCTGGGCTCACTGAAAGGTTGGAGCACCACACTCAAATTAAGGGTTGGTTTTGTCCTGATCTGGGACACTGGGTGGCTTCTCAAATGGCTTCTCCAAAATACAACTTCATTCAGTTGGCAACTTTCTCTGGTAGCAAGCCAGAAGGACCCAGCTTGGGTCCAAGGTGGGCTGGTGTTAGGACCCAGCTTCCACTGTCATACTGCTGCTTCTTCCTGCAGCTTGGGAGCAGTGTGGATGAAGCCCCACATTGCCAAAACCTACTGTTACAGGAAAGCTACTGATGACTCTCCATCTCCGTGGCCTGCATCCAGTGGCTCTGCGAGGTGGGTTTGGACACAGGCTGCAAGTTGACAACCACTGCCTTAATTTATTTTCTTCAAAGGGACAGCTTTGGCTAATAATTTACTAAGGGATAAAAGGCCCTGAGAGGAAGAAACCTGGGTCAACCTTTTTATTCTCCCAGGATGGATTTTTTTTTAAACCTTTCTTTTTTTATTAGGGTCAGCAACTCTCACCCGGGCTTTGTTGGGACAGGCTGTCTAATACCTCAGCATGCATTTTCCTGTGAACGGATGGTGCAACAGAATAGGGAAGGGGAAGTCTTTAAAGGAGACAGAGACTAATGTTAGGCTGTATTTAGGTTTCCTAGGGATAGCTGCCGTGGGGTCTACATTAGAAACAGACATGCTTGATCTTTCTAAAATGTCACTAAAAACAGCCTTGCTTTTTCATATATTAATGATACACATTGTGGTTGCATCAAGTCCCCAGTCCTGAATTTAAGGATGGACAGATCCTTGTGCCACAGCCTTCACAACTGAAAAGGGATATAGAAGAACTAGAGAAGGTCCAGAGAAGGGCAACCGGGATGATAAGTGGACAGAGGGACTTCCATATGAAAGGAGATTAAAGAGGCTAGGCCTGTAGTTTAGAAAAGAGAGGCTTGATGGGGGGCATGAGAGGAGTTTACAGAATATTAAATGGAGAAGAAAAAGTACATTGGGATTTATTATTTACTCTCTCACACAATACAGGAACTAGGGGTCACAAAACAAAACTAGCAGGTAGTAAGTTTAAAACTAGCAAAAGGAAGTTCATTTTCACACAGCGTGTCATGAACGTGTGGGACTTGTTACCACTGGATGTGGTGGAAGTTGATAGTTTAGTCACATTCAAGAAAGAGATTGGACACGTTCTTGGAGGAAAGAGGCATCAGGAGCTATTGAGCATGGGGGTTAGGGACACAGCCTCTGAACCAGAACTTCCTAGACCTTAAATGGTGGAGCGAGAGAGGAACAGTGGAAAAAACCCTAGTCATGACCAGTTCATGCTCCTTTTCAGCATCTGCTCTCCACCACTGAGTGACACAGGAGACTGGGAAGATGAACCTCTGTTCTGACCCAATGAATGGCAGGTCTTATGATCTTACAAAGAGGCAAGGCATGGTGATGCCTTTGAGGCAGATGGAAGAGCAGAGGCAGCTGAGCTTTGGCAAGGACCCTCTACCCAGCATAGATAAAGCTGTAATGCTTACAACAATAGAGCCGTGTGGAGCAGACTGGGCAGGTCCATCTCCAGTCTTAAGGAACAGCCTGCCTGAATTCTGGACTTCAGCAACCAGGAGTAGGAGGCAATGAAGGATGGAAGCAGGTTCAAGACATGGTGAGGGTTGGAAGCCTTACAACAGATAGGTGGTACACATATGTGCATAATTAATGATTATTTCCTTTCCTAAGTTTATTCTATGCCTCCTTTTACCCTCACTCTGCTGCTAGGGATTTCTTTATTTTATACAGTAGACTCAGGCCCAAATCCTAACCCACTCCTTAGCCTTTCTCACAGCTAGAGCAAAAATTACCCCTCTTGCCTCTGCAGTGCTATGCGAATCTACCCTGGTAGACACATAACGCTGCTGTTCACTCATTGCCCAGCCTAGTGCACCCCAGGGAACAGTCTTGGCCCGTACTGCAGAGGTGTGTAGCTCTCCTGTTCTGAAAATGGGCAACCTTTTCCCATTCTTACCCATAAAGAGAAGCATATAACTCTCCCCTGTTCTTTTGAGGAGAGATCCTTAGGTGTCCATATCATAGTCATTCAGTTTACTCCATGGCCATGCATCTAAATGACAGAGGCAGAAGACACTGTGCCTCTCCCTCTTCTAACCTGCAAGCCTAGTGGATAATGTTCTTCCCCAGGGAATGGGAAACTCAGGCTCTAAGCTCTCCTTATCTAGAAGGTATTTGAACATCTCCCATTTTCCATCAAAGTGTCCTCAACACCAGGCTAGGGATTGCTAGGAGCTGGGGCACTAAGCGGCCAAGAGGGAAAGAATCAAGGAGCCTAAAAGAAAAGAAACAAAAGGGAATGGGACTCTGTGGCCCAATGAGGATGGCACCAGTCTGGAAAAGGAGGGACACTTAGCCCTGGCCCTTGCTCCCAGCCTGTGCTTCCAATGCTATTAATGCATTTCATCCTGTGCACAATGCAAACAGGAGTCCCAAACATCAGGGCTAAGTGCAGACAGTCAAAAAGACTGAGGCTGAATCAATTCAATTTTCACAGGTTAGTCTAATCTGTATAGACTGAACCCACAAGCAAGTGAACAGACATTCACTTTTGATTCCAGAAATGCAGCCACATGCCTGCAGTGAGCCAGGCCAGAAGTCAGGGGGTGCTAGACCATGCCTTCCTGCTTGGCTGGAGCAGGCAGCTTGGGCCAGGGCTAGCCCCGCTCCCTGTGGGAAGTGGGGGGTTGTGCAAAGCATCCTGGGATTCTGTGGGACTGTGAGTTAACTTGAATCTGGAGGGGATCAAAAGTTCATTAAACCGATTTAATCCAAATCAGTTAAGCCTGATACAACATCCATCCATGTTTATCTGAAACTGGTTTCGTCCATTTTGAAAGTGGTTTATGTGCACTGAACTTCTGTTGTGTTAAAGATTTGAACCGGTTTCTGATCACTTATTTCTGCCCTTAGCCCAGGAATGTGTGTGTGTGTGTTTTGAATTTTGAAATCTTTGCTTTTTGTTCCAAATCAGAATAAAACTGGATTTTGAAATCACAAAATCCTCCCTGAAATGGATCTGCTGTTCTCCACCTGGCTCGAATGGCAGACGGAGCCTGTGCAACTTAGTATATTCCTACAGGCAATAAAAATGCCCTTTAGAAGTAATCCGACTCTCCCTGAACTGCACTGGTTTCCACAGATCTTACTCCTGAGAGATTTGGGATGGAGGAAAAAAAAAGAAAAAAAAGAAAAGAAAGGCCTGATTCTGATCTCACACCAGCCCCTGGAGACATGGTCCATTGGTGTGAAACAAAAATCAATCTGACACGGAGAGCTGGACACATATTGTTGACCAATAGCAATAGCTGGAGGCAAATAAGTTCCTGTAAATAGCATGCATTGTTATACTGCAGATGACTTTCCATTGCTGCTGAAGGAGACTCCAGCTTGATTTGAAAATGGTAGTGAGAAATACAGTTACTGTGAGTGCTTGGCCTTTTGATCGTATTATTTCCCCTCCTCTCCTGGAGGAGCTGCTTTGCCCGTCTTCTTTTTCATCCCGGGACTCTCCGCGTCCCATTGTGAGCTCTCATTCTTCTCGCCACAACAATGGGCGGCATGAACCCCTCCCCAGCCCTGTGCCTATTGCCGGCTGCCAGGAGGTCGTATTTCAGGCTGATCTAAAGACATGACAAAGCCTAACAAGAAGAGGGCAATAATTTCTGAGCCTTCACTCTGACACCATGAAGAGAAGGGGAGGGT
The DNA here is from genome assembly GCF_000455745.1 of Alligator sinensis. Lineage (NCBI taxonomy): Eukaryota > Metazoa > Chordata > Crocodylia > Alligatoridae > Alligator > Alligator sinensis. The sequence continues at coordinate 1,419,168 of NW_005842013.1, read as the reverse complement.
GAGCAGAGCAGGATGTCAGGAGAATTTCTCGACTCGAAGAGATTGTTTCCTGTTTCTATTTGACCGGGCTCCAGGCTGCATGCGTTATCTCTGGGCTTCTCCATGCCAACACGATTAGTTAATGAGCCTTGTTTAGTTTCAAGCAAAATGCACCATTGATCCTCGGCTTTTGCTCGCTTCACCACGGGGGTGGGGAAGTTCACGCAAACGGCCCCACTGGCAGACCCGGGAAGCATAAAATGTGCTTAGTGGGTGACTCTTTGAAGGCGAGACCGCAAAGCCTTTGGATGCCAAAAGCCCCCTGCGTGGGAACAGTGTGTGTGTGGTAGCGGAGGGGGGTTAAAGACCTCATCTCGTCTCCCAGTGGCCATCTCAAGTGACCTGTCTGGGTAGAGGGAGGGAACGCTACTAAACCCAAAATCAGAGCTGGAGACCTCCTGGGGCTGTAGGCCACACCCAACCAAGGGAGGTGGGACAAGAGAGTCTGTCCCAACTTTGCACCCTGGGCATGGGCAAGATGTTTCCATAGAGCTTGAGAACACCCCCTTGGCAGACCCTCATCCACCCTGCTCCCTCATTATACACCTCCTCCCCTGTGCACCTTCAGGACATGGTTCAGGTCCCTACGCCAGTGAAGGCAACCCTAAACTGTGCTCCTGGGAGTCTTGTGGTATTCTGGAGTCGCAGGTGGGGCAATTTTGCTCCAGGCATGCGGTTTACCCCATCTGCCCCATCCTGGCATAGCAGCAGCACAGAGCTGGTGGGGTAGGGTCCGTGGCTGACAGAGAAGGCCCTGAATGTGGGTCGTGGTTGTGTTGCTGGGGTATGTGTGGTGCGTGTGTGTGTGTGCACACACGCATGTGTGTGGTGCGGGAGCAGAGGAAGAATTTGCCCTTAAAGAAAGCTGGCATTTTGTTAGAGACAGACCCATACCCAACCCTTGATCTGAACCTGACTGAACCAGGTTAAGATGGACCCCAGATCCAAGCCAGCCTGGGTTTTTACCACTAGCGAGCGAAACCAGAACAAAACCCCTATCTTGCCCCACCTCCGTCGCTGGCTGACCCTGGGAAAATGCCGTGGCTGATTCTGATTTTCTGAAAGACGTGGCTGGGATTCAAAGGCAGAGCAGTGGATCGTGTTTCTGACCTCCGGCCACAGATTGCCGACACCAAAACCATCCGCGGGCAGGCACCTTGATGTCATTAAGCAGGAGGTCTGAAAGCTGCCGGGCTGATGGCGGGGCTGTGGATCAGGTTAGTGTCACTCAGCTCTCTTCGCTTCCCTGGTTTCTGACTCGCTTGACTCCAAATTGAAAGTTTATTGTACTGCCACTTAAGAGCACTGCTCATGAAGAAAATATCCTTCTATTTGTTTATGTGGTTTGCTCGTGCTGTTTACACGATTTCTGTAAGCAGGAACTGGCGGATTCTTTGAGGGATTCTTAATGGAAACAAAGGACTATTTTCAGTTCAGTCTCTGGCATGGCCCAGAAATTAAAGCACGCAGTAAATACATGTTCCCAGAGCACATGTGGGTCTTCTGTCCTGCCCATGGCATTCATGGGGAGCATCCCAAAATGGTTACAAAACCCCAATGATGGGGTTAGGTGCAACCGAAATAAAAGAGCAAATGCCCTGGGACCAAGTTCACCAGTATGCTCCAGTGGCTTTGTGGTCCTCCATGGGGTAGCTGTGAACCCATCTAAGTTATTGACACCCGCTTGCTGTTGTTGACCCCCAGAGGTGTTCTGGGAAACAAGAAAGGCTCAGAGAGCCAAAATTGTAAAGGCAGAGAATTTTTAATAGCAAATGTAAAAATGAAATGCAGATAAGATATAAATGGGTAAACAGTACAGTAAGGCCTATCAAGCAAATGATCAATATTTATAAAAGGCACAATAATTCAAATATATGTCAATGTCATTAACATTTAAAAGAAGTTAAATTACATTTAATTACATTTTCTAAGTCCTTAAGTCATAGAAAAGGCTCCAACAGGGGGACAGCCTGTTAGGGAAATGGATTTATGAGGCGAGGCTGAAGGAATTGGGCTTCTTTAGTCTGGAGAAAAGAAGACCAAGGGGTTATTTAATAGCACATGTGCTCCAGAGCTGCTCTCAGGCTGTCTGCTGTGGGTGTACTGGTGCACACTCAGGGCTTCTCTAAGTCAAACACCTGCCTCATTTCTGGGATCTGGCAAGCCGGAGTGAGCAGAAAGGTCATGTTTCGGTGCCTGCCATGATGTTGTCCTGCTCTAGACCAGGCACAAGCAGCCGTGACATAAGAAGGTATTTGAGGATGGTTCTTAAATTGCAGTTTGGATTTGTTTCCCAATAGCGCAGGGCCCTGAGCTGGAGCTGGGGTTCTCTACGTTCACACTAGCCTACAAGGTCCAAATCACAGACCACTAACAGCTTGAGCCTGGTTCCACATAGGCTTGCTTCTTGCATGTGTGCAAAGCTTTCACCAGTGCAACTTTCACCAGTGCAAAGCTGTTAATAGAAGCACTATTTTGGTGTGACTGCATTTCACAATTACTCTGCCCTCCTCCCAGATGGCAATGACAGCACAACAGAAAATCTCACTAGGTCCTCAAAACATGCAGGCTAAGTCCAGGATAACTCTTCGTAAGCAGATGACGGAACTCTGATATCTATCGCTCAAGCCCAGTATAGAGTTTGGGCCAAATCCTGGTACTGCATGAACTTTTGCCGGCTGTTTCGAGTAGACACTGTTTCAACTCATTTTGAGCTCGAAACAGTGAAATCGAATTGAAACGAAGGGCTTTGAAACAGCCTCAAAACAAAACGAGGCTAGTCAAAACGTTTTGAAACGTTTCAAGTTTCAAAGCAGCCAGCAGACAGGTGGTGGGAGACAGGGGAGAACCAGGGCTGTGCTCCCAGTGGCTCCCCAACCCCGGGAGTGCAGCCCTGGCTCTCCCCATCTCCCGCAGCCCAACTGCGGGAACCTGATCACAGTGCAGGGGAAGGGAACTGAGCCCAGGCTCAGCTCCCTCCCCAGCGCTGTGATTGGGCGGGGGAAGGCAACTGAGCCTGATCACTCACTTCCCCTCCCCAGCCCTACGAGGGGGCTGGGGAAGCCAACTTAGCCCAGCTGAGCTGAGTTCCCCTCCCCAGCACTAGATTGTGCTGGGGAAAAGCACTGGTCCCAGGCAGGCCCCCCATCTGTCCACCCCTGGTGGATGAGAGGCTGTGTCAACCTTCCCCATTATAGCGTATGGGTGAAACATTGAAACAGTGTCAAAAAAGCTTCGCTGTTTCAACTAAATGAAATGGAACAGCTGTTTCAAATAAAAATGAAATTCGAAAAGAAATGTTGTTCTGTCGAAACCTCAAAACTCAAGTCAAAACTGACAATGCCGTTTCACACAGCCCTACTGAGCACCCAGTTCTCCTCGTGAGGTGTACAGAGGCTGCATTCTTTTTGGCAACAACATAAAGATGACTTTTGGCAACAGCTGGTATCACATGGAGTGCCCCAGGGACCAATTTTGCTCAATGTCTTCATCAAGACCTGGAAGATGGGATGCAGTGCAGCCTCAGCAAGTTTGCAGATGACACCAAGCGGGGGGAGTAGTAGATTTGCTGGAGGGTAGGGCTAGGATTCAGAGAGACCTTAATAAAGTAGAGGATTGGACCAAAAGAAATCTCTTGAGGTTCAATAAGGGCAAGTGAAAAGTCCTGCACTTAGGAGGGGACAATCCCATGAACCGGTACATGTTGGGGACTGTCTGGCTGGGCAGCAACTCTGCAGTAAAGGACCTGGGGGTGACAGTGGACAATAAGCTGAATATGAGCCAGGAGTGTGCCCTTGTTGCCAAGAAGGCTAATGGCTAATGGGCTGCATTGGTAGGAGCGTTGTCAGCAGATCAAAGGAAGTGATTCTTCCCCTCTATTCAGCACTTGTGAGGCCACATCTGGAGTCCTGTGTCCAGTTGTGGGCCCCCACTACAGAAAGGATGTGGGCAAATTGGAGATAGTCCAGCCGAGGGCAACAAAAATTGGTAGAGGGCTAGGGGACATGACTTCTAAGGAAAGATAGAGGGAACTGGGCTTATTTAGTCTGGAGAAGAGAAAACCGACGGGATTTAATAGCAGCCTTCAACTCCCTACAGGGGGTGTTCAAAGGAGGATGGAGCTGGACTGTTCTCAGTGGTGACAGATGGAGGCAGAACAAGGAGCAAGGGGCTCAAGTTGCAGAAAGGAAAGTTTAGATTAGATATTAGGAAAACATTTCTCAGAGAAGTTTAGTAAAGCACTGGAACAGGTTACCCAGGGCAGTGGTGGAGTCTCCATACTTGCGGGGTTTTAAGACCTGGCTAGACAAAGCCTTGACTGGGATGATGTAGTTGGGGCTGGTCCTGCTTTGATGAGGGAGTTGGACTAGATGTGACCTCCCGAGGTCCCTTCCAAGTTTTAAACCCATGCTTTTCAGAAGTGCTAAATGGGTAAACCTGCTATATTCTGCAAGAACTATAGTTCAAGACTGAATAGCAAAAATCCAGAGGTGAGCTGAGATTTATATACTCTATTGCCTGGCTATAGCTCAACAGCTTACTGAAGATGGCTAAAAACATATAAATGTTTCTAATAGCTTTTAATCTAATTAATATTCATATGCCTAATTTTATTTCCTGTTTAAGACAGATCTTGTCTAAAATCAGATCTAATTAACATAACATGGCTAAATGTATTCTGAGCAACCTTTAGCCTACCCCTTTTGACCTATTGTCTTTGAAGTTTCTAAAGTTATCCTCACCTTTAACATCCTCTCACATGCTTATTTCCTTTGCCTCTTCTTTTCTTACTCAAACATGGGGCAAGCGAATGCAAGCAAATGCTATACCATATTGCCATTGAGCAATTTAGGGCTTACCTTAGTCTACACTGTCTACTTAAAACTTATCATGATTATAATCTTACTGGTATGGTAGTAACTCTTATCAGCTTTAGGCCTGAAATAGGCCTTTGTGCTAGGTCTTTAGGCCTTTGTGTTAGGTGCTGTATAAACACAGAAAAAAAATATACTGGTCCCCAGTATTACAGTTTATGAATCTGTACAAGGCAAGAGACAGACAGACAATGGAGCACAATGAGAGCATAGGAGACGGTGTGAAGAACTTATAAACTAGCTGAGCTTAAATCTGTCTCTCCAGAAAGCAGCTGTAGGGCAAGCCCTCTCCTTTGAGATTCCCAGCATAGCTGCTTCTATTTTAAGGGGGAAAAAATTCACCATCATTTTATTTCTATAGGCCCTGCCCTGAAGTCTGCATTTGGATTTGCTCATCTCTGACTCAGGCAAAACTGCCAGGGAAACCAGTGGCCCAAATCCTGAAGATGTGAGTTTTTAACTCATCAAACACCCCTCGTTAAGGTGTTCCTTAAATGGGAGTCAGCAGGCTTCACCCTAGTCAGCATCTCAGACCCAGGCCCAGACTGCTCCGGCAATACAGCCTGAGGAAGGGCTAATTAGGAAGTGACTCAGGCCAATATCAGGCACTCAGTCAAAAGTGATCACTACGTTCCAGATAGATGTTTTTGGTCATTTCATGCTTTGGTACAATAACAACATGAGAAGAGCGAAAACACCCTCAAAGAGGAAGGAGAACAATCCGTCCCATCTTCTTGACTCATGCCACTCATGTCATATGCATCTTGGGTAGAGAAGAGTAGAAGCAATGGAGCTGGAAAGAGCAGGCAGGTTTGGCTGGTGCCATGGGCCTTGGGTTAGGGCTTCAGGGCTCTGGGTTCTGTCCTCAGCTCTGCTGTAGTCTTCTCAAGTGAGCTTGGACACATAATTTAGGGCTAACCTTTATTGCCAACCCCTTCCTTTTGAAGTTGTCCCTCTGG
>NW_005842013.1:1409955-1413265 GCF_000455745.1 Alligator sinensis | reverse complement strand
GAAAGAGGTATAGGGCCAAGAGGAGGGCAAGTAAGAGAGAGCCCAACCCTGTGAGTATCTACTGTGGGAAGAAGAAGGGAATTCTGGGTTTTAGGCCCTGTTCTCAAGCCTGGTTATGTACTTTACCCCAGGACTCTGGAGTTGTCTTACTACAAGGCACAGCAACCTTTTGGGTTGTGCTTTAGTAACCCAATGGGGTTGCACCAGTGCAAAGGAATGGGGGGTCTGGCCTATAGTACACAGGACTATCTGAAGACACACGGATCCCCAGTCATTCGTGTGTCCACTCCTGCAGTCTTGGTACGGTTGGTATATGGTAAGAAGTGTCACAGGGGAAGTGTGATACTAGGAGAGGTTTGACAGTGGCCAGGGTCAGCCAGTGTCCCAGCAGGAGGGGCAAAGTAGTAACAGAGAACTGGAGAAGGATGAGTACTGCACACGTGTGGGCTTTCTTATAGAAGGTTTGCTCCTGCACGTCCACCAGATTTTCTTCCTTTTTTCCAAATGTAGGTCAGTTAGGGTCCATTGGGCCAACATGTCTCTCCTGCATGAAACAGCGCTGCAATGAGGCACCTAGTCAAGCCCCACAAGGAAGAAATGTCAAGCAGGTGAGGACACCTGCTTTCTGCCCCAGTAGCAATTCTACAGTTTTCCCAATGACTCCATAATGCAAAATACACAGACAGCATCAGAAGCAAGAGCTGTTCCCCACCTCCCTGCCAGCACAGTGTCCACCTCTCTCAGTCAGAGTCAGGCTCCATTTTCCATTATTCACCTGTGTCCTTGGTGCTTCCCCTCTTGGCTGCCAGTGGCCTAGCTTCAACAGGATGGTGCTTTGAGCCTTGCCTGGCTTGTGGCCTAGTGTTTAGGTCACTGTTGTGTAGTGTGGGAGATCAGCATTCAAATCCTCCTAGGAGGAAGGGAGCCTAGAACCTGGGCCTTAACCTTAAGGCATTTGCCTTAACCAGCAAGTGCCAAGGTAAGTGCCATGACTGTACTGGTCTCAGTTCAGGTGCTAATTCTTGTTAGTTGTTGTGGATCTTGGTTGTCTACCACTTTGAGGTTGTCCACCCATGGCAAAGTTGAATCACAATGGAACATAAGTGGAGTTAGACACTTCTGGTGCAGCATTGAACCATTGCTGAGCACATCCTTTTAGCCGAATAGCTTAGTGAATGGAGCGTTTAGATAGAAAAAGGGTTCTTGTTTCTGGGCCTGCTTCAGTCAGAGAGGGCTTGGATTTACATCGTCTCCATGCCCTAACTGCCAAGCCACAGGGTAAGCAGAGGCATGGGCATCTTCCATCCTGGGCCATGGGGCCAGAAGGAGAACACACAAGGGGAAGGGTGACTCTGTGACCCTACAAGGAAACCGTTGGTCTGGAAAAAGGGGAGCTCTGCATTCTGGCCCTTGCTCCCAGTGCTGTTTCTGCATTTTATCTAATCACTGTTCAATCCAAAATACTGGGAGGCCTGGGACCTGGTTCTCCCTGTTCCCTGGACAAGTGCCCTCACAACTAGATGACTAGCTAAAAAGGTGGGTCCTTCTCCTCCATCCATGTAGACATCTCCCTCAGAGTGAGGTAGATCTCTAAGCTGTAGGCATGTAAGGATGCCTGCTGGTAGAATAGAAAAGAGTTATCTACTTTCCTGGTGGAATAGAATTGGTGAAATCTGCCTGTTGCTACAATAGAAGAGCTCTGTGTCCACACAGGACACGATTTAGGACTGGTTTCTGGAGGTGCAGTAGGCTACCCATTGAGAGAACTGGATCAGGACAGCACTTCTGAAGCCAGACACATGCTTTTAGCTCTAGCAGCATGAAAGATTTAGAGGTGGGATAGGGTTTCAGCCTGAGGGTTAACTTTTAAGCTGTGCCTGGATTTTCCCAGGTAGTTGATCTGTGTTGGAGAGGGATATAATTTACAGGCATTTCCTGCAGCAGAGGGATTAATACTCAAACAGAAATATGTCTGTGCCCAACATCAGATTCTTAGGAAAGTATTTTCTCCATGAAGATGGTGGCATTCATCACGGGGGTTAGCAATGGGAGGAGCTGGCCAGGTGTCTGGTGGAAAGAAAGAGGTTGCTGCATTGATGGAGAGGTGATAGGGAATGGATCTCATTACACAGGGAATCCTTCTGCAGTGTTACATAGGGGACACAGACACCTATGAGGATTAAATGATGGTCTGGATCTTCTCCCATGCACATAAAAACCCTGATTTGTTTTTCAGTTGCCTGTTGTATCCATTATTTTTTTTCCTTTAAAGATTGTTTTGCCCAAATGAAGCCAAGGGCAAAACCCCCCTTGTATTCAATGAGCAAAGGGGGCTTAGTCCCTTGCTTTAAGAGTAACAAAGCTTGGGGCAAACTGCGAAGAGCAATAGTTGGAAAGCCCAGAAGACTCTCACATTCATATACCCCAATGAACTCCCAGAGCATCACCCAGAGACCATGAGAGGAGCTGTGCAGCCCAGAGCAGGTGGAAATAGAAGAGGACCAGGCTTAGCAGGAGGAGAGTGAACCAGAGTTGCACAACTGGCTTGGTTTTGAAAGAAGATTAAAGGCAGTGGGGTAAATTTATGGAGGGGATAGAATGATAGAAAAGGCAGTTCTGGCTCTCCAGGCCAGGTGTGGGACATATGGAGCTAGTTTGAGGTCCTCAGGTTGCAATACAGAGAGGAAAGTTTCTGATTATCTCATGCTTTTGGGCTTCTGCTGGTCACTATATGGGACTGGGAAAGAATTGTTTCCCTCCTGAATGCTACCGGTGCCTGCATTTTTTTTTGCCTTTCTCAAAGGCAAAAAAAGGGTCTTTGAAAAAGGGTCTTTGAAAAAATTATCAGTCTTTGAAAAAATTATCAAGGCTCACATTTGTGAGAGCCCAGCAGGACAAATTATGCTGAGGGGAAATCAGCATGGGTTCATGGCAGGCAGATCATGCCTGACCAATCTGACCAGGTTACGAAACGCCTGGACACAGGAGGAGGGGTGGATGTCGTATACTTAGACTTCAGGAAGGCCTTCGATACGGTATCCCACCCCATACTGGTGAACAAGTTAAGAGGCTGTGACTTGGATGACTACACAGTCCGGTGGGTGGCGAATTGGCTGGAGGGTCGCACCCAGAGAGTCGTGGTGGATGGGTTGGTTTCGACCTGGAAGGGTGTGGGCAGTGGGGTCCCGCAGGGCTCGGTCCTTGGACCGATACTCTTTAATGTCTTCATCAGTGACTTGGACGAGGGAGTGAAGTGTACTCTGTCCAAGTCTGCAGATGACACAAAGCTATGGGGAGAAGTGGACACGCC
>NW_005842013.1:1364597-1409296 GCF_000455745.1 Alligator sinensis | reverse complement strand
GAACTCAATGATCTATAGAGGTCCCTTCTGACCCTAACATCTATGAATCTATGAATCTATGAAAAGCATTGAGTATTGGCCACAGCCAAGGCTGGGGATTTTGATCTGGGATGTGGTGGCACTTAGAAAACCCAGAGGTTCCTAGCTACAAGGTCTTTCATCTCTGCTCAGGGCCAGATCAATCACCACATTTGGGATCAGGAAGAGATTTTACCCCCGCAGTCAGATTGGCATAGACTATGAGGGTTTCCACCTTGTCTGTAGCTGGGAGCATGGCGCTCTACCTTGGATCTCTTGGGTGCAGTCTAACAAACTCTCCCTACCCCTACTCTTCAAGAGGAGGTTGGATATGCATCTAGCTGGGGTCATCTAGACCCAGAACTCTTTCCTGCCTATTCAGGGGGTCGGACTCGATGATCTATTGAGGTCCCTTCTGACCCTAACATCTATGAATCTATGAATCTATACACCACTTCTGTCCTTGTAGTGACATCAACAGTCCCCCTGCAGCAAGGCAAAATGTGCTTTTGATGTCCCCAGCACTATTCCCGGCAGCTGTGTGCGTGAGTTTGTTCCTGAAGTTTTAAAGAATTGGGGTAGACAAACATCATCTTGGATGGTTTAGTAAAGGGATGACCCTGCCTTGAGCAGGGTCTTGAGGTCCCTTCCAGCCTTACTTTCCTATCATCCTCTCCAAATTATATATATGGCTGCTCACTGTTTTTGACCAGAAGTGGTAGAAGCCTCACTGATGCAGACACATTAATCTAGACAGCAGAAACCTGTTGTTTCCTGGGTAGAAGCCTGTGTGTGACTTTATTTAACAGGAGGAAGCTGGCACATAGAAATAGCAACCACACAGTCTTGACAAGGGGGAGATCTGGACCCCGTGACAAGGGAGAATCCTAGATAATAGGAGATCTCTATCTTGCTGCAGCTTTCCTCTGTCTTTACAGCCACTGAAATCTGACATCTTCCACTTGCCGTTGAGGACTTGGAGTTGGACAAGGTCTTGTCTGGAGCCTCCCTTGGACCTGTTTGCCAGAGGTGACCCTGCCAGGAATGCGAAGCCCCGGGCAATAGCTCTGAGGATCAGCTGGACATACAAGCCTCTCCATGAATACAAGGTCTCGGTCCATGGAAAGGATGAGGGGAACCATTGTGAGCCTGAACTAAGTTGTTCAATTAATAGAAAGGCACCCACTGTCATAATAGGAGCTAAGCCCAGCCCTATGAAACTGGTCCTAATCATTCCTAGGGCCTACTCTCAGGCCTACTACAGATCAAGTGCTAGGGAATGGGTTCTGGAAATGAGCCGAGTGCTGCCTCACTGGTAAACTTCCACCTCCGGAGCATGTCCATGGATGCCAGTGGGTGGGACATGCCCAATCCCATGCTTCCTGAGTCATGTTTCTGGCATAGTATGGAGTCATAGAGAAGTAGGGCTGAAAGGACCTCCAGAGGTCATCTAGTCCAACCTCTGCCTGAGGCAGGATCATCCCTAGCAAAACCATCCCATACAACCATAAGCTAAACTTTACATAAGACTACCATCAACCCTGACTCAACATAGACCTAACCCCCTAGCCAGCCACAGATAAAGCAGGGGAACCACAGCAGCCAAAGTCCTGCTTCTATAAAATGTTGTCAGGAGGTCCTGGGTAGAGAGCCAGGTAGAGGAAGCCAAAGAGCATGGGCTGGTCAGGGACCTGACCCGTGACTGTCTGGGGCTGGGACCAGGGTACCTGATTCACCCAAGGCTCTCCCAGGACCAGGCTGACAATCAGCTGATTATCACCCCAGGCCCAGGACAGTCCCAGGTAATACCAGGTTGCGGGTACTTGACTTCCTCTGTACTGGTGCAGGAGCCTGGGATTGAGATCACGGTCCCCGGCTTCCCCTACACTGGCAAGTGGGAAGGGCACAATGAGGATTTGATGCCTGATTTCACAGTCACATCTTGACATGCATGTCATATGTTGGGATCAGATCCCACAGTGCCTTTATATGAGCCCTTCCTGGTCTCAAACTTCATGGAATAAAATATCTGGGTCAAGCACTTTGAAGTGAGGGCCTGGCACACGAGGAGTGAAAGGTGGTGGGGGAAAAAAATGCACCAAAATGGGGGTGCACTAAAGGATTTGTGAGCTAAAGGGTTAGTTAGTGAGCTAGAAGGTCTGTTTACACTGTATCTGGGTTGAGACCAGGACCACCACTTGGAAGCAGGCCCTGCCCACATGCACATGAATGCTGAGAAAATGTCCTGTGCCCCCAGCACTCACTGTTGCTCTCCAGGTCTCTGGAGCAGGCATGTATATACTGACACATGCTCAGTGCCCTTGTATATCCACCTGGCATTTCTTTGACATCTGGTGCATGTAGAGAGAGTGTTTTCACAGCAGTGCTCCCTAGCATGGGTAAGATGCGGTGCAGACATTCCCAATGAGACAATGTCTATAGCCTTGCAGGAGGTCGAGATGGCTTGGGGGGGAATAATTAGCTCAGTTCTGGCCTGCAACGCTAGAGCTGGCTGCAAGCTGTCAGGGATAATGTGTCTGGGAGAGAGTCAGGCACACAGGAGGGAACCATGGGTGTGGATGGGTAATTACATGAGTTATCTATAGAGTTGGAAGATGAACCGATGTGAATGGATGAGGTCACCTAAGGATAGGGTACATGGAAAACATACAGAGGATCTCCTCGGAGCAAACAGGAGGGTTGTGCATGCGTGTGTACATATATACACACACCTTGATAAACTGCTTGCGTCTTGCTTGCTAGTTTAACGTTTTGCCCTCCGGTCTATTGACATTACACCCTTTGGGGCAAGGATGTTGTGTTCTTGTTTGTTTGCACAGTGCCCAGAAGAGTGTTTTAGGTGCGGCGGCAGTGTGGTGCATGGGTCGTGCATGCCTCCAGCCATGTGAGTTCAAGTCTTGGTCTTCCCTTATGCCAAAGGCTGCCCAGCTATAAGAGGGCATTTGGGTTGGGAAGCTCGAGGCAGCTGGATGTGCCACTAGTTGCATCATCCTTTTGCATACCATTGGCTTGAGAAACTGGTGCATCTTAACCCTGCTAGCCCAATGGGCTACCTGGCTCGTGAGACCCTTCTAGGCTTGGCCATTGTGCTAATAATAGAAAAGTAATGAGGGAGATTGCTGAAATCTTCCCAGGACTGGGGAGATTTCTCCTGTTTGCACAACATGCAGCACAAATAGAATATGATTTGGGCATTGAATTATGAAAGCAACAATAATCCTATTGCCTAGAGGTTACTAGGCTCAACTACTTTTAAAGGCTGTAGGGAACAGACCCTTGGCTAGTGTAAATCAGTGTGGCTCCAGGATCTATTTGTTTTAACATCCATGGCAATCCCATGTTGGGGCTGTAATCGCTGTTATGGCTGCTCCGTTAGTGAGCATGTGAATCAAACACCCCTGTAGGCTGGGAAGACAGGTATTTGAATGGCTACTCAGAGAATGACTGGCTTCATGGGCTCACTTCATTAAAACCTCTGTAGAAAAATTGTATTTCTGGCTTGACTTAAAAGAAGCTGGTGCATTAGGCCTGATAGTCTTTCCACTGCAGTCTCTGGTAAAGCATCTGCTGATGGCCATGAGTTGGGGCCTTACGCCCACAACTGACAAATATCATCTAAATTGCTGAGCCTTTCCAAAAAGCTCCCCTTTTCCTGGCTCCATAAGCCTGCACTTTCATGCACTCATGAGGAATAGCAGCCTATATCCATGGGCTCTCAAGACTGACTCCTCTTTCATACACTCACTAAACTATGTAACATTTATACAATCCAGCAGGCTCCATCTCATAACCCCAGGCAGTTCTGAAAGAAAGGGAGATAGCATCAGTATCATAAACCCTGTCTCACATCGTCTGCTTTCATGCTCCAACTACTCTAATGTTTATAGATCACATATCCCAACCACTTCAGTTCAGCTTGTGACTGGTTTTCAAGTCTGCAGGCTACAGGAAAAGGCATAATGGGCTGTTCAACTAGACTTAGGAAAAATAAAAACGCTTTATATTCACTACCCTGTATTTGTTATACTGCCCTGAACCTTTTATTTATATCAGATGCAATTTGAGGTTTACTCAAATTGTTTGAAGCACAGCTCTGTGGAAGTTCACCTTTGATGCTTGACCATCAGCAGAACCCATGGTGGAAACTTCAAGGTGACCTTTCCTGTTGTCTTGAAGCTTGTAGGACTTGTTTTCTAAGGTGACTTTAAGTGCTGCTTCATTAGGAAAAAAAAAATCTAAACTTTCTCTGCCCCAAAGTAATAAAGGTACCCCTCACAGTGCATCAACCACACCTTTCATCCAAAGATTTCAAGATACTCTCAAAAATAGACATTAAGCACCAACCAAGGCCTGCTTGAGGTAGATACTACTGTGCATGTTGTACCATTAAATAGCCATGCCCAGGAGCACCACATTGAATAATAATGCTTCCACTCCACCAGCACCCTTTCTATGATGGACACAGGCCAAATAACATGCCCAAGACTGGGTGCATTTGGTGCACACTCAAGACAATTTAAAGGATGGCTGAACTATACCTCTTTGGGGTGTGCAGAGCTCCCTAGCATGGTCTTTTGATGGTGTTGTTGCATCCATCCAGGACACCGACAGTTGTGTGGTGTAACTCATGATAGCGCAGTGGTGGGAATACAGCTGTGGGCGGTTAAAAATGATAGCCTGCCTCGTTAGGGTACAGGACCAGCTGACAGTGATGTGTGTCTGGCCTGGAGGAAGTCAAAATGTCCCAGGCAGTGGAGCTGGACAACAGAGGGAAGACAGCAGTGCCAAGGAGGTAGCACTGAGCCACAGTGTCCTCTCTCTGGCCTGAGGAAAGACAGTAGCTGTGAGTTAACTCTTTGTTAATTGTATGGTTATTTGTTAAGTGTTGGTTTTGCTAAGGATGTTGTTTTCCTTGTGGAGACAAGTTTGCCCCAGGAAAAATAAAGAACTGAGTGGCGACCTGCTACAGGTGGATAGACACACAAAGGACTGGACTGGTGCCTAGTCATCCAGGCTGAGCACTGCTGCAGTGTGTCTATAATGGCCCCCTGCTGAGGTCAGGACCACTGCCGAGAAACTAGTCCCACCCACTCCCTTATCCATTTCAGTAAGTGAGCAGGATAGACAGGGATCCCAGAGTGCATGCTCCAGCACAGCTCTTGGTCTCTCTCAAGACAGCACCGGGGCTAAAAACCCTTCTAAGCCATTTACTCAGCTAATGCTGGTCTTGGGCTCACACATAGAAGAGCGGAGAAGGAGGGTCTTGTTTCTCAGTTATGGACCCATCTCAACTGAGACCAGTCCTCAAAGTCACGTTCTGGTCTCTGCTTCCCTCATCACCCCTGGGGGACCACGCTTCTTCTAGTCTAAACTCCTCACCTCTTTGTATCTGTTCAGCTGTGTTGGTCAGTGCATCTGGAAGAGGCAGGCCAGCATCCCACACACTTCTTACCTGCCCTTCAGAGATGACAGGATTTCTTATTCTTCAGTGACTAACACTATCAATTTGGACCCGATCTTGCAAGGTCCCTTCCAGCCCTAATGTCTATGAAATCTTATGAAATCTATGAAATTTGAATTAAGATGCCTGTCGCAGAGCACTTAGGTGCCCTGCTCCTTTAAAGAGTGGAAACTGCTAGGGAAAGAAAAGAGCCCGAGCAGTGAGTGGAGAGCCCCAGCTGCTGGTTACCAGGGCAGCTAGAATGAGCTAGTGGCCACACCTGCCAGCGGTCAGCTGACCGGAAGGGGCGGGGCCTGGCTCATATATAAACCCCAGGGCTAGGGCCAGGAAGGCAGTTCCCTGCCAGCAGCCAGGGGGGAAGGAGCTCTCCCAGAGCAACCAACAAGGAGAGGTCTGACTGCAGGTACAGCCTCTGATACTGGTGAGGGATGGAGCACCCCTGGTGTGGCTTGAATGATGTTATAGCCGGGCAGCTTGAATTTAAGTTATAGCCCAGGGGCTTGTGTTTTCTTTGCTGTTTAAGACCGGTGGTTTGGGTGAGGCTGTTAGGAGAAGGAGGAGGCCTCATAGGGGACCCATGGCAGCGTGGGGACCCCAGCGCCAGAGAGGGTACGGCATTTGGGGTGCACCGACCCCAGCGCCAGAGAGGGCTCAGCACTTTGCAGGGCTGTGGAAAACTGCGGCGCCAGATAGGGCACAGCACTTCGCAGGGCTCTGGAAAGCCCAGGCGCCAGTGAAGGCGCAGTGTGAGAGAGGGCCACGGGGAGCCCAGGGAAAACCAGGGGACCAAATTATAACAAGGCCCAGACCAAATGAAGTCAGTTCCGTCTGCGAAGCTTGGGGTGTAGTAAAGGGGTGGTTGGAGCCACGCATAGCCCATAAGGCAAGGGTGCCCCGAAACACCCATTGTGACATCTCTCCTGGAGCGGGACCCACCAGGGGTCCGGGGACCCACAGGGTCCTGAGAATCAATCTCGACCGTGTCCAAGAGGAGTTGGCAGCGGCCTCCCTATCAATTATTTGATCAAAGACGTGGCGGGTGAGAATCGAGGGTGCCCTTTGGGCCAACTTGTCACTGTAAGGGGGCCTTGGGAATATCATGGCCATCCTACAGGACCCCATCCCGTGACAATGCCAAAGTGCTCTCCAGTTGACCTAGATGACTTTGTACCTCCATGACTCATTCCTACTGCTGTCTTTCTCCCTGCCAAACAGGCAGGAATATGTGCGTGTGGGCAGGTTGTTAGCTGTCTTTCTGAGGAACGTTCTTTACTTTGTTCCCTGAGGCTTTGATCAGGTGCCAAACACCATACCCAAGAACAGATCAGAACTCAGTTTATCTTGACTTTCAGGTGTGGCTTGTTCTGAGAACTATTTGCATAGAGTCGAAACGCATGGAATTTTACACCCAACACATTTCTCAGGCAAAAGGGCCATTTTTAGGGCAATCTTTTATTTGTAATGCAATCCAACGGTGTCATTTACTTAATGGCTGAAGCCAATAGAAATGTTTAAATGTTGGGGGAAGCGCTGCAAAATACGGTATGAAGCCTATAAACCGCTGGTATTGTTTTTAAAACCACAAATTAAATAAGCAAGTTGATTTCTGCACAACTGACTCTCCGAGGGGTTTGGTTTCATTTACATCACATTCTGGAGAAAATGTAAGTTGTGCCCTCGGACTCCTTTTGTTTTGCTGAGCGTTATGTAAAGCATTCTGTTTGGGTAAATGATGGGAAATTAAGATTTTTGTTTTTTTCATGCTAGCTCTCCCACTTAATTTCTTTTCTGGAAACAGTTTTGATTCGCAAACATTTAAGCAAGTCTGGTTTGCTCAGAATATCTCCTGGCAAATGCCTGTTGATTAGGTATTAGGCTAAGTATTCAACACCTTGTATGATGCATGACTTCTAAGCTCTTTCCTTCCCCTTCACACCTGCCTCTTTTCCAGCTGCTTTTCTTGTTAGTTTTTCCTCTGCTGCCGTCTTTTGTCACCAAATGCTCTAAAGAAACAATTGCAGGCCAGGTTCTTTGGGTAGATTTGGTATCTTTTATTAGACCAACTGAGTAGTTGGGGAAAAAAAGTACTTTGCAAGCTTTCGGGCACAATCGCCCTTCTTCAGGCAATGGGAGTCTAAAGGGACAACAACACTTCTGTATTTCCTGAGCATTCACCTTCCAGCCTCAGTTTTCAAGGCCAACCTGAAACATAACAGCATCTTTGTAATTAGTGGTAGCCACATTTTACAAATGGGAACACTCAGGCATAGAGGGATGAAGAGGGAGGAACCACGAAGACAGCCTGATAAGTGGTATGTTTTCGGCTTTTTGCTTTTCCGGCAGAATGCAGATGCCCCAAAGAAAGAAGCGACTTGGGAGGGAAGGGAGTAGGAATAGTTTCAACCCTGAAAAAAGCTTGTGTGTTGAAGTCATGGTAGAGGCAGAAAGGTTCAGAGCACATGAGATGGAGAGGTCAGGGAGAGACGGAGATTTTGGTATCTTCACTCGCACCAAGCAGCACCTCACTATTGACTACAACAGCACCAGGCATAGGGTTCAGCATCAATAAAGACACTGGCCAGTTTTGCAGAGGGCACAAAACTGGGAGGATGGGATTAAAATTCAAAGGGATCAGGGTAGATTGGAAAAGCATCCTGCTTGAAGGATCTAGAAGGTAATGTGGATCACAGACTTACTATGAGTCTGCAATGTGGTGGTGCCATCAATAAAGGTGGCAGCATAAAACACAGAAGATGATTGGGGTGGCTTTTAGCTTGGGTTATGCCTCATCTGGACTACTATGTCCAATAGTGGAGGTCCTTATAAGAAGGAGGTAGGGAAACAAAAGAGAGTTCAGAACCAAGCAATGAAAATAATAAGAGCTTGGAAAGCAAGGAGGAAAATTTGAAGGAATGGAATAGGCTTCAATTGGAAAGAAGGAGATTAAGTGGAGGACATGATAGCAGCCTTCAAAGATTTCCACAAAGAAGCTGGAAAAATCTTGTCCTCCCCCCAACACAGAAGTCAAGACACGTGGCAATTTGGCCTAACTGGCAGCAAAGCAGATTTAGATCCAATTTCAGGAAAAGGTTTTGAATTCTCAGAACAGCAGGTCTATGGAGCAAGCTGCCGAGGGAAGTTGTGAAACTGGCTTCGTTGGAGAGTCAACTGAGTTATTCCAGGATGGATTTGACCCAGTCTTTCCTAGTAAAGCACTAATCTGCCAAGAGTGAATAATGACCCAGACAGAAGGTTTTGCTTGTGTGTGCACGCGCATGTGTGTAATAGCACTGGAATGAAGGAACGCCAGGACAGGTATCACCGAGTTGTTCAAAATGTAGCTTTTGTAATCCGTACTGACAGGACGTTCCACTCAGAAAGGGAAAAGCTGGCTTATGGGCTACGACGGGTAGGGAAGAAATGGAAAATAACAAGGACTGGACGTTAAAAATCTGGTGGTACTGTAGGTATTGTAAATGTGGTAGTTAAACTATACTACATACAAAAGGGAGAGCTCTACCTTGCCAAGGAATGTTGTCATTAAATCACAGGGCAGATAAATGGCTTTTAAGCAATATAGTTTGGTTTTGAATGTCTAGAATTGAGAATTAATCTGAACAGAACCAAATTTTATAGTAGACAGCAGGGCAGGTTTGTTTTTCAATAGCTTTTCCAGGGACCCCGTTCCAGACTTCACAGGACGGCCTGAAGGTGGAATGGCTTGAAGCCTCTGCAAGCAGTTCGACAGATCTCCAAGTCAGACACCATTAAGAAAACCCACAGAGATTGAGTTACGTGAAATAAGTTCAGCACTTCAGCAAGAAACTCGTTTTAAAAAATGTCTTCCCAGTTCTTGGGAAGAGCCCGTTTTTTCTGTATGATGTTTGGATCAATCCTTTGTCGTCTTCAGGTGTGGACGAACTCGGATGCAAGAGGCTGGGACCACTGAGCATAAGCTGTGGAGTTAGGCAGCGTCCCACAGGGGAAGGGAAGTGGGCCACAGGGCTGTTGGGTAGGCTGCTATGCTGATCCAACAGATATTGATTGTTGCACATTGGAGGTGTGTTTGCACATTGGAGGTATGGGGGGATACGGGAATATCAGCAGCTTCCACATTGGAAGAGCAGCTGTAGAGCAACTCTGTTCTACCCTCCATGGGCAAGATTCAGTCATTTCATCATCCAGCTGCTCCATATCACATCCCAGACCAAGACTGACATGGGATCTGGATTAGTCAAATAGGGTGCAAAGGAGCAAATGTAGCCCCCAATTAAGCTGTGACCTCCCACAAGGAAGGCTTCCAGTTTCTTCCTCATAGCTAACATTTCTCAATGAGAATGTGCGACTTAGGAGCCCAAACCTCATTGACTTCACTATCAAGTCATAAGGCACGTTTGCAAATCTTGCACCTGCCTTCATTACAAAAAAGGGAACTGACTGTTATTATAACATCATGTTTGTACTGTGGGGGCTCAATCAGGGTCAGAGCTCCATCAAGCACAGCGCTGTTCAGACTTGTACAAAGAGCCTAAAGAAAGGGATACAACAGAAACCTCATTTGAACCTTTGCTCAAAGCCAGCTACCAGTCACGCTGATGCACATGTGTCATCAGGGCACATACGTCCTCACATGCAGAAATTCATTCCCACGGTACCGTTCATTGTGTTCCTGCCGGAGCCATTAGGGTCAATGCAAGTGTTCGTGCTTCCTCGGACCAAGTTTCTGTGAAAAAGCCCATCCTTGGTAGGCAGGAGCCTCTAGATTTGCTAGAAGGAAGGAACAGAGATCCCAAAAGAGAGCGTATTCCCATTTGATTCCCAGCTTCATTTTGTAGATTGAAGTTTGGAAGATGTATCTAGACCTGTTGCAGCTCTAAAGACAAAACCCTAGAATCAAAGGGAATGGAACAAGAAGCTTCATAAACTGGTCAAAATCCAATGTAAAAGCAATTTTTTCTTGGGTTTTTTGGGTGTCTTTTTTTAACCCCAACTGCCCCTAGCAGGAGGCTGTTCCAGAGCATCATTGCTTGGAGTAGCTAGAAACCTCCCTCTAATTTTCAGCCTTTTTTCACAGCCAATTCACATCCAATTCTTCTTGTGCCAAAACTGGCCTTTTGCTTAAACAGATTGTCTCCTTCTTCCTACCCCTCCAGCCCTCTCAACGTGCTTGTAGACAGCTATTATATCTTTCATCAGCCTTCATTTTCCAAGGGAGGCTAGGCAAGCTGTCCTCTCTCAAGACAGGCTCCCCTCATCTTTCTAAGAGCAGCCTGCACCTGCACCTGCTTCAGTCTGAATTCATCTTTCGTGACCACACTGTAAACCAAGCTCCAGAGGAGGTCTGACCTAGGCCATGTACCTTCACAAACAGTAAACACGAACCCATGCAAAGTATGCCTTCAAAGGGCGAATGCCATAGGAGAGATGCACTGTGCTCATGTATTTCTCTCTTACCTTGACCAGAGGGAATTTCTTTCATACGTAACAGGACCTCCTGCTGCCATTCGTGAGTGCAAGAATATAATACATCTGTCAAGTGGTATTAAGTGCAGATCCAGCAGTTTGTGACCTCAGGGGCTGATCTGTAAACCACAGCAATCTGTACCGTATCATAACATTGATACTTTCACTAACTGATGCCTGTCATGGTCTGGATAGGAGGCGAATGCTCATTTTAAGAAGGTCTCTTTGAAGTTGATGCTTTATTTTGAAGAGTGAAAAAAGAATGAAAATTACAGCAGGAAATGGTTTATAGCCTGAGGGGAGAGTCTCCTGTATCCTAAATTCTTTGCATCTAGTAACACTTTTTTTCCTGTCAGAAAGGAGTGAAAACCTTTAATCTTTTGTGAGCGGGGTGGTTGAATTTGAAGGCTGTGACCCAGACACACCTGTGACACAGTCTTTTCTGTCAAGCTGAGCAAAGGATAACACAGGAGTGGAATACACACTCACACATACACACACGTGTATGTGTGTATATATATATATGTGTGTGTGTATCTATATATATTTATCTATATATAGACAGACAGACAGACAGATAGATATAGTATATATGAAGTTCCTGCTGCCTCACCTCAGTCAGAGCTTTTTAGAAAAAAAGCAAATAGAAAGATAAAATAGTCATGTTGTAACACTACACAAAGTCAAATGTTCAAATTTGGGCCTTCTTCGTTGGCAGTGCTATTCACCGAAAATTAGGCTGCATGTTGTGAGCCAGGCTTGAAAAGGTTGGATTTGTAGCATTCCACACCACTGGTTTCCTCAGGCAAACTGGAAACAATAAGCCTCATCTCACAAGGATTTTATGGGGCTTAGTTTATTCACCCCTTTGCAGAGGTTGAATGCATGGCTACCTGTGTACCATGTATTTGACCATGAGGCTTCAATTGAATGTAAGCAGTGGCTAGGCCTCATTCTGACACCCTGAAGTTTGTGATCTCCACTGCAAGATGGTAGGCATAAGCAAGGCATTATATATATTGCACCTGCCTTCATTATATATATAATGCCTTGCTTATACTTACCATATTGCATTGGAGATCACAAACATCAGGGTATCAGAATGATGCCTAGGCACTGCTTATATTCAAATGAAGCCCTATATTCATGGTTGAGTACATGGTGCGCGGGTAGCCATGTATTCAACCTCTGCAAAGGAGTGAATTAACTGAGCACCATAACACCCAGAGCATTAATATAATAGACTTATGTAAAATTAACTTGGTACCACACACGCAGACAAGGTTCTTTGGGTAAACGTGATATCTTTTATTAGACCAACTAAGTAGTTAGAAAAAATTGTGCCCAAAGGCTTGCAAAGAACAAACACTTCTTCAGACATGGGGAAAGTCTGCTGGTGTTTGTGTGCTCTCCTGGGTCATATAGAAACCAATATGCAAAATGCAGGTCTATAAAAATGCAAATGTGTGGCAGTGAAGATCAGAGGGGATGCGAGACAATCAGTGTGAGACAGGTAGGTGGTGAGGAAAGTGGGGAATGGTGACCTGGTGATAGAATGTATCTGGCAAAATGTAGAGAGATTACCTGGGGTTATTCGATGGCAGGCAGGTTATAATGTGCCATAGATAGTCTACGATTTTTTTTGTATCTAGTAGATTTATGAAGTGAAGTTCATCGGTTTGTCTATGAAAGGTGTTTTGTAAATTCCCTCTGAGGATTAGAACTGAGAGACTGGAGAGAGTGCTGTTGTCTTGTGAGCAGTGTGCACCCACAGGTAATTATTTATTTTTGTCTTTGACAGATTTTCGGTGTGTGTTCATTCTGGTATGCAGTTGTTGTTGGTCCGTATTTTCCATCAGGGCCTTTAGTGCACTGGATGAGAGATATTACATTTCTGGGGGTGCAGGTGTAAGATCCAGGAATGATGATGGCTCTGTTGTGGGATGTAGTTATTGTGGAGATTTGTTAGCAGGTTTTCCATTTCTTGTCATGGCATAGTCTGGATCCATTCAGTGTGCTTTAGGCCATAGGGAGTCTGCTTCTGGTGATGAGGTTGGTGAGATTCAGTGCTTGTTTAAGGCTAGGATGGGTGATTCTGGAAAGAGCTCTTTAAAATTTGGCTCTTCTAGTATAGGTTGCAATTGTTTGAGCATTTTCTGTGTAGGCTTCAGGGGAGGATGGTATGTCATAACTAGTGATGTGCAATTCATAGGGATTTTCTTTTTGTACTGCAGCAGTTCTTCATGTGGTGGGTAACTCTTTCAAAAGTGCAATCTATCTCTCTGGAGGAGTGTCCAAGCATGGGGTTCATGATGGTAAATCAACCACGGATGACTTGCCAGTGCCACGCTGTGGCTGAAAGGGCAAACGTGACCCTTGGATGTCTCAGCATGGGAACAGCCTATTAGAGTTGAGAGATGGAAAGCATTATTGGGGTAACTCCTACTGCAGCTGGTTTGTGAGCTCTCAAGTGCTGAAGAGATCAGATCCCCAGAGAGATCAACTTTCTTTTTCAAGACAAGCTGTCCTGGTCACTTCACTGATTCCTAAGGCAGTCATTCCCTTTGTTGCTGCCATGCATGCATATATGCACACACATTACCATCTCCCTAGCAGTGCTTGAGTTGGCAGCACTTTCCCTGCTTTTCTTACATACTCTTGGTGCTGATGTCAGCGCACAGACTTTTTCTTACTCTCCTTCCTGCAGGGAATATGAATTTCCAAGTGGTATGTAACAGCCCATTTCAAAGGGGATTCAGTTTCCACAGGGCACCTGCCCATAGTTTCGATGATGGCTCCAGCTGAGCTTGCTAGGCCTGTTGTTTTAGCTTGAAGTTGTGCTGCCGCTCATGTTTCGCATTACGCTTCGGCCCTCGTGACTTTGCGTGGCCCAAATGTGGCTTAGCGGCCACCACAAGGGAGAGGGGGGGAAATATAGACACAGAATATGAGATACCCGGAAAACCCAATCAAAACACACTGGCACAGCCTGCTGCTGTGAACAAGTGCTTTAAATGTCCAATTCCACCTAACTTGACAGCTCCAGACTTTCTTGGCTTCAGACTTCCCTGAATTGTGACCTCCACCCTTTCCCACACCTGGCTTCCAAATTGTACACCTCATAAATCAGAAGCAAACCACCCATTCACTGACAGGCCTATACTTGGTGGCCTAGTCATGTATTTGTTCACATGTAAATGCTCTGGTACCTCTCCTGGCTTTGCCTCAGTAATACCAAATGCTTGCTGATGTGGAGTAACGTATTGTTTTCATGACTGAAGTAACTGAGAATAAAAGGCTTGGTGATGCCAAGAGTCCTCCTGGGAAATAGAGAGCATTTTGGAAAGGATAGTGTAAAAAACTGTAAATAATGGATGGGTCAGCAGCTTTTGTTATCTGGTAACTCTCTGGGAAGAAGGGGGATAAATTTAACCTTTGAAGAGGATGGATGAGGGCGTGGAGAGCACTCTGTCCAAATTCATAGACGACACCAAATTATGGGGCAAAGTAAACACAATGGGGGCCAGGGAATGGATTCAGGTGGATTTGGACACGTTGCAAAAGTGGGCAGAAGAGAATAGGATGCAGTTTAGCAAAGATAAGTGCAAAGTGCTGCACATAGGGAGAAAGTATCAACACATGCATGATCAGAGGTCAGGAAAATAGACCTTGTGATGAGAGGCTGAGAGCCATGGGACTCTTCAGCCTGATAAAGCACAGGCTCAGGGGTGATCTGGTGGCCACCTATAAGTTTATCAGGGATGTTCACCAGGATCACCAGGGGCAATGTCTGTTCACCAGAGCGGCCCAGGGGATGACAAAGTCGAATGGTCACAAACTCCTTCAGGATTGTTTTAGGCTGGACATAAGGAAGAACTTCTTTACTGTCTGAGCCCCCAAGGTCTGGAATAGTCTGCTGCTGGAGGTGGTTCAAGCACCTACTTTGAACACTTTCAAGAGAAATTTTGATGTTTATCTTGCTGGGATCTTTTGACCCCTGCTGATTTCCTGCCCCTGGGGCAGGGGGTTGGACTTGATGATCTTCTGAGGTCCCTTCCAGCCCTAATGTCTATGAAATCTATGAAACAATGTACTTACAGACTGGGGGGCAACTATCTAAGCAGCACTGCAGCTGAAAGGGATCTCAGAGTCATAGTAGACTCCAAGATGAACATGAGTCGTCAACGTGATGAAGCGATAGGTAAAGCTAACCGCACTGGTGAGGCCACAGTTGAAGTTCTGCATCCAGTTTTGGGCACCGCACTTCAAGAGGGATGTGGATAACTTTGAGGGGGTCCAGAGGAGGGTCACTCATATGGTTAAGGGCCTGCAGGTAAGGTCCGACAAGAAGAAATTGAGGGGCCTGAATCTCTTCAGCCTCTGGCAGAGAAGGCTGACAGGCAATCTTGTGGCCATCAATAAATTCATCTGGGGTGGGGGTTGCAGCAAGGTATAGGAGATGCTCTGTTTACCAGAGTGTCCCTTGGGGTAACTAGAAACAACAGCCACAAACTGACAGAGAGCAGATTCAGGTTAGACATCAGGAAGAACTTCTGTGTGGGAAGGCTTGCCAGAATCTGGAATGGGCTTCCAAGGGAGGTGGTGCTCTTCCCTACCTTGGAGGTCTTTAAGAGGAGACTGGACAAGCACCTGACTGGGGTCATCTGACCCCGGCGTGCTCTCCTGCCCAGGGCAGGGGGTCAGACTCACTCTACTGAGGTCCTTTCTGACCCTAAAAAGCTATGAAATCTATGAAAAGCGAGTATGAGCAAAAGGGAGCCTTTTAAACAAAAAACCAAACAAACTATCAAACTATGAAATGGTGACAGATAACCACTCTAATTATTCAGAGCACCTCACTCTAGATAAATGATACAGTTAAGACTCTATTTTGGGGAAGAGATGGATGAATAGGCTGCCTGTGACAGGTATTAGTCATGGTGTGTAAATCACTACCAAAAATCCTTCAGAAGCTGTAGTTGTGGTACTGGGAGCATGTCTACACAGGCACTTATGGTTCAGTAACTTGCTGCACAATAACTTACTGCACATTAAGCAGCTTTTACACCAGCGTCTACACATGCAGGTGTTACAGTGCGGTAATGCTGCATGTGGACTGACTTGGGAGTAAGTTAGTCCCAAGCCAGTCCAAGCAAACAGGGTTACTGTGCAGTAAGGCATCTACATGTGCCTTACTGCTCAATAACTACTCCGGTGTAAATTTGCTACCTGCATCACCATCATCATGAAGGTAGCAAATTTACACCCAAATCAGCATAACTCACCATAGTTACTGCACAGTAAGAGTGTGCACATACACACATAGTGCATGTGTAGACATACCCTGGGTAGAGTAGAACAGAAGACAAAAGCTAGGGAACAGGAGTTCAATCTGTGAGTTAGATGCCACCAAATGAATGTTGATTCTTCACCAGTTCCAGCAGATGCAATTAAAAGAGATACTTGAGCTGGCTTTGAACTGGTTTTAATTGTTTCTAAGCAGAAACAGGATTGAACCAAACCTTTAGATGTGAACAGCTCAGACTGTTGAAGGAACTGGAGGCTAAATTCAAACCCCAAATCTACAGGGAAGGACTTCAAGTAATGCAGCCTCTGTGCGGTTTGCCCCTAAAGCTGCACCAAGCACAGATGCTGACATGCTAAACTAGGCAAAGCTTTTAGCAAACTCAGGACAAGTTCAAATAAACTCACCATGTCATTCCAAGTGACGCTGAGACTGTGTGTGTCAGTCCCAGAGGAAATCACACTAAAATATGCACTTGCATTTGACCTACAGAGAGAGAGAGCTTCTACCTGTCTTGCTACTCAGGCATCTGCTCATCACCACACCTGAGTATCTTGACAGCTTGTTACAACTTGAAACTCAAAGTAGAGCTCAGGAAGTAAAGTGATACCAGGACAAAATGTGATGTAACCCTAGCCAATGAGAAATGGCGCCAGTGAGGGCTAGACTCATGGGGCAACTTAGGCTCGGAGTTGCAACTCCTAATGTTTAGATCCCTACTACCCAGAAGAATTCACAAACCCAATTTCAACACCCCAGATTTCTTATACAGCGTATGGAGAGAGATGAGCAACTAAGAAAGGGATCCACGAAAAGGGATTCAGCCTGCTGAATGGGGAGCCATCCATACTAACTTGAAGCAAATACCACGTAATAGGCTGTGCTTAGGCTGGCTCTTCAAAGAGAGTGCTTAAATCTGACTCAGGATTCATACCCATGAATCCTCTTCTGTGGGTCCATCAACCCTTTCTCAATGAGAAAAATGGAAAGGGAGGAGGTGGAGCTGATTCTTTCGATTTAGGCAGTTCTGTGCCGGCCCAGGAGAAATGTGGATGCCTATGGGACTCTACTGGCAGCCATGTTTTTCCTGAACAGTCATGGCAACTCCAATGCTTCATTGACTATAGGTAAAGCACTTGTAGATACTGATGGATTTGGAAAGACAAGACTCTAACAACAAAATGGAGCCAGGCTGCTGCCACTCGTTGTCTTGCCCAAACTGGGGTCCCACAGTGGGTTCTCTTTAGACAGGCAAAGGGACACCATGTTTTGTAGAGACACTTCAGGAATGGATGTTTTTTCTCTCTTTCAGTGAGGTTCATAGCCCACGTGCTCACTTAGCCTCTCAAAACATAGTGAGGTTTTGCAACACCACCATGGATAAAAGCTCGCTGTAAAACCCTGTAAAGACCTACTGCTGCTACAGAAGACACATGTAAGAAACCTGCATGGAACTGAAAGGAAAAGCATATATTGCAGGAGGGAAAAGGATGGAGAAGGCCCCGTGATGGTTCAAAGACCAGCAAATATAAAAGGTTCTGAGGCCTAACCTGCTGTAAGAGGTTGGTAGTAAAACCCACATCCTGAGGGTGGGCTCTGTGCTAGTAATCCCTGGCCGCAACAAGTGAACAGATGCTAGCACAAAAGACACAACACCAACACTGTTAAACGGAAAGATGTAGCAACCTGCACAATACTCGGAGAGAGGCGCACAAGCTGTAGGAAGACACGTTTGTGGGAAGCAACGGGGATCAGTCTGTTGGCATGTGTCTGGAAAGTTCACAGCCACTGATGCAGCTCTGTGGGCACGTCTACACGTGGCCGTATGGCACCCTTGTTACTGCGCCATCATTTAGTACCTCCTTTTGGAAGTACTAAAAGACAGCACAATAACAGCTTGTACTGTGCCGTGTCAGCTCTGCACGATTATTTTTGTCCGCTACGTCACCGTGGCTATAACGAGGGAGTGCGTTGCTATGGCAAAGCAGTGGCAGCATCCAGGTTTTTGCCAATGGATGCTACAGTGCCATAGTGCTTAGAGTCTTGTGTAGACATACCCAGTTACTAGTTCTGGTAACAAAGAGCCACTGTAGTGTTAGAAATAAGGAGTCCTCTCCTGTTATTACCCTACAGGCAGTACACAAAGCTGGGGGAGAAGAGCAGAGCACTGCAAGTACAAGAACTCATGGTGCTGTAGAGCAAAGGGCAGGTTGCTTATACCTCCATTTAATTCTCCAGCACTGCAAATAGTGGGCTAACACATACTGCAGCAAATGCATCTTCTTGGTGAGGGACAGGACATACCAGCTCATCAGCAAACCTTACCCCTTGAGAACACAGAGCTCCTCCCTTGCTCATAATGTAGACACCTACTCCTATGCAAAATGGTTATAAAAAGCAGCCACGCTAATTTGGACCTGGTACTGTCCAGGAGAGATTCCCCGAAAGCACCAGCACTGACACAACACCCCACCTTGCCACAACTGTAGCATTTGGGAAAGAAGCTTCAAGGACAAAAAGGGCCAACCAGAGCCTGATACCTCCATGGTGGCTGCACAGAGCAGTCTCAGCCAGCTCGCACAGACCCATTCTGGACGGTATTGCCCCGGTGTCTCTGGCTGTTTGCTTCAACCCCTCCTACCTGGTTCGCCGCCTCCGCCCCCCTCCCCTCCCCTCCCCTCCCCCTGGTTTCCAGCCCCCTCCTGTTCTTGGTCTTTCCATTAGCTAATCCCCTCCAAATGCAACTCCACTGAAAGGATTTATATAACAAACCCAAACCCAAACAATCATGCAATGAACATGACTGCGGCTCTGCCATGGTTTGCTCGGCTGTTCTGTTCTATCCCTTTCCCCTCCCCTTGGTTTATCTTAGTTATTTAGACTATACGTTCTTCAGGGCTGGGACTGTCTCTTGGTCTGTTTGTACAGGGCCTAGCGCCATTCTCAACTCTTCCCTTGCCACTACCAAAATAAACAGGATTAATAATCGTTTTGTCAGCGTGCATGCACAATATGGGGTAATGTGTATCGACTGTGAAGGGCATAAGCTGTCATTTGAGCACCCTGCTCAGCTGTTTGCCTGGAAGGCTCCCTAAGCTCAGGAACTGGTTGAAATAATAAGGAAGAGCCTAGCATAGAGGTAGCCAACCTGTGACATGAGTGCTGCAAGTGGCATGGGCAGTGTGGCACACGGCAGATGGAGGAGGGGACAGGCAGCACAGTAGCAGATGGGGCAGGGAGCAGAAAGCAGAGCAGCAGATCACAGATTCACAGGAGTTTAGGGCTGGAAGGGACCTCGTGAGATCATTGGGCCCCCCTGCTCTGGGCAGGAAAGACCGCTGGGGTCAAATAACCCCAAATAACCAGCAGGAAGCAGAAAGCAGAGCAGCAGCTTGGTCAGGGAGCTCAGGGCAGGGAGAAGAGCAGTAGAGTGGGTTAGGGATCAGAGTGGCACTATGTAGGGCTAATCTGTGAAAAACCTGCCAAAAAGGTTGGCCCCTGTTGGCCAAGTGACTGGATGAAAACCAATTCCCCACTACTTCAGTAGGACCAGGATTT
Organism: Alligator sinensis; assembly: GCF_000455745.1. Taxonomy (NCBI): domain Eukaryota; kingdom Metazoa; phylum Chordata; order Crocodylia; family Alligatoridae; genus Alligator; species Alligator sinensis. The sequence continues at coordinate 1,389,470 of NW_005842013.1, read as the reverse complement.
GGTCCCATATATTTAGCTGACTTTTTTCACCTTGTTCCTACTGGTTTCATGGAGTGCAGGGCAGTGTAACGGACCTGTCTGGTTAACTGGGCCTAAAGGTTATACTGGTCTTAGAGAAGAAACAATTCTCGACCGCCAGAAATCACCATACCCATCCTACTGTAACAAGGCCTGCTGCAAGAAAGACATATTTTGCCCTCAGCCAAGGCACATGCAAATCAAGCTGAGCTCTTTCTGCTTTCCACTCATAAAACTCCTGTGCCCCAAACTTGGCAGTCGACTTTGTCGAAGACACATGAACCAGAATAGCGTCTCGTTCCCCTCTGTGAAGCTTTCCTGGCTCTGAAGCACTCCTAGGAGCAGAGGTCACCCACAAGTTACTGTAGATGTTGATAATATAGCAGCAGGGCTGTTAAACTGTGACAGTTTGAATGAGGGTTCATTACAGAGAGAGAAAGAAAGAGAGAGATGAGTGAGCTTTCAAATGCTGCGATGAGAGACACTGCAAAATCTTTCATCAGAAGAGGAAGGTATTTTAAAAGCTATTTCCACTGAGTGAAACTTTGCAGGACACCTACGAGACCGGGTCCACAATACAACCGCACATTTATTACCCTGATGGCTAGGCCTGCGGCACTACATCATGTGATTAGGACCTAAGCTTCATTTGACATCAGGCTCTTAAGGCTGCAGTGTGTTTGTTTAACTGTCCCGTAAAGGCACCAGGAGATCACATATGGAGAAGGAGAAGCTTTTTCAAAGTCATTTTTTCTGACCGTAACAGGAAGGTGCAGAAGTTTACTAAAATCTATCACTTCTAACAGGACCCTTGAAAGATGGGATATCCTGGAAGCTTCAGAGACCCCAAAGTGAAATGACTGGGGACGACTGGAAAACAGACTGACGATATTGCTAAAGCTACTTAAATTATGGCTACCTAAACCAAGACTAGAAACAGATGTCACTAAATGAAGCAATTCAGAACGTGTCCCTCCTATGGATGCTGCAGGACAAAAGGTCATGTGCCTTCCTGCAGCTTGAGGGGAAAGTTGAAAGTTGGCAACGTTGGATCTCTGGATCTCTGTAAGGGAGGAAACCCTGACTTTCCCCTTACAAAGACACATCCCAGAGATCCCAGGGGCATCTCTGTGAACAGTAAAGCGCAGCAGGCGCTCCTGGAGTTTGAGGGACCCAATCCTGCACCATAAACAGATGTCCACTGCCATAGGTGATGCATAAGGAGGTGGGGGGGAGGGGCACATGCCCCCCCTGAGATTAACCACTGCTGCCGCCACCGCTGGCTTCTGTGGGTGCTCGCTGCTGCTGGTGGCTTCTGCAGGTGATCGCCCATCGCCACCACCGATGCTGCCATCAGCTTCTGCGGGAGGTCGCTGATCACCGCTTGCTGCCGCCGCCAGCTTCTACCGGTGGTCGCTAATCGCCACTCACTGCTCACACCCTCCCTCTCCCCCATTGCTGTCACCACTGCCACCGGCTTTGCCACCCCACCACCGATGCCACAGATGTTGCCACCCACAAACTGTGCCCTCCCAGTCTCGGAAGGCACCAGTCATTCATGTCCACTGCTAAATAGCAGCACAAAGAGATACCCCCTTAATAGCAGCCATGTTTGTAGCACAGCAACAATCATGAACATCGGTTTGCTCAGCCTTTGTGCCACCAGTAACATTTTTATGGTGGCACAAAGGCGACATCTGTTTCCACCCCAGAAGAATTCTGCCCCATTCAGGCACCAGGATTTGCACATGAGCAGTACAACACAGAGGCACCTCTGCTCCTTTGGGCCATGGACCCTGATCAAAGAGGAAGGCATGTCACCCTGATCGTGGTGTTGTGCACACAACTGACAGACTTGGCGTCTGCACAGTTCATTGGCACGTGTGCGAGGGACCACACTCCGCTGGCTGTACTTCATCCAAATTAAGAGCAGTAGCATCATTGAGGCACAGTTTATCTAACTGCCAAGCTGCCTGGCCCCTACTGAGGGCCTACACAATTTTCTGGGATAGGGCTTTTAAACTGGGATGAGTGCTGATTTTTCAAATTCCTCCCAGACAGCTGGGTCTGAACCAGAAATCTCCTAGCCAAACCAGAATATTTGATAGCTTTAGCGATTGCTGTCTGCAAGGAAACTGCCCTAGGATGGAATAACACTTAACACCAATAGATCTTCCAACCTCCATAGTCATCTCAGCTGTCTGAAGAAAATAAGGAGAAAAAAGGGAAGGAGCAAGGAGTCTGCATACGTGCTCTACTTATAATGAAAGGAGCATCGTCAACCCAATGCATCCCAACATCATGGGATAGGCACTAGAAGTCATATAGACAAAGACAGGTTGGGGTCTTTTTCTTTGCCATTTGGTTTCTGAGCTTTTTTGGGTATGAGTCCTTTATGGTTTGGGGCATTTATCTGGGAACCTGACAGCATACAAGACATTTGCTTTAGGAAAAGAGCCGAGATTGTCACATAATCATTTACTTCCAAGAGCTAGGGCTTGAAGAAAAGCATCCAGGATGAAAATCCTTGTTCAGGTGAAGCTGGGGGATTTGTTGCCATTGCTTGGAATGGAGTCAGGATTTCACCACAGGACTCCCCGGCAAATCACACAACTTAGCGGCAGCACAAAATTCACTTGCTCTTCAACCTCGATTGTTCCCCAGATCTGAGCCCAAATCCCTGGTCACATCCCATTCCTGGGTATGACACAACATTTTCGGATGACCTTAACCTTGTGTGCCTCCCCTCTTCCAGCTGTACAAAATGGATAAGACAATGTTGTCCTCCATTTTTTCTATTTTTACTATAAATTCATTAAGGCAGGGATGGCCTCTTATGGGATGCTTGTACAGCACCTAGCACAACAGCTTCCCAATCCAGTTGGGACCACTAGATTACTAGCATAATAAAAATGAATAATGAGCCCAAAGGTCCTAAGGGTGGAAAAGGGAACTTCAGTCCATCCTGGGGTTAGCAAGCTAGAAGCAAAATGCGTGGTTGTATCAAACGGACCCCTCAGCCAGGTGACACTCTCTCTTGGCAACTGCTAAAACAAGTGAGAAGCATCAATCAAAGATTACTAGTGTTTTGACTTGCTTCCCACAGATTAAACCTTTTCAGGGCTGGGTCTGGATGAAAATGAGCCAGATGCAAGGGAAAAAATAAAAGCCAAGCACAGCAACACTTTACTTTTCTTTCTTTTCCCCGCTCCTAACAGATTACCAAGACATGCCAGGAGTCATAACAAAGAGATTTATGATGAACTAATCTCCAGTATGATAAATTCTTACCCTTAACCCTCTTCCTGCTGGGATGAAGTGCTTACACAAGAGCCTGGGAAAATTCAAGCCAGCGTTGCATTCAGGAGCATGTGGGAGATGGGTTGTGCTAGAGTGTGGTCACATATAAATGAATCTATATGGTGCTCCATATGCTCAAGACCGCGGGCTCTGATCCTTGGTATTTTATGCAGCTGCACCTATTTGGCTTCATTATTTATAAGGCCCCCCATTATCAGAGGCCCAGTGGCAGTGTGTAAGGCAACTTGCTACAGCACCGGAAACATCTGTGCAAGCCTCCTTTGGGACTTGTGCCCAAGAAAGGCCCCATGTCAACCCAGCTGTAAACGTTCTTTCAGGCTGGGGAGTGAAAGGTGGCAGGATGCAATGTCAGCCCCATCCCTCCCTCGTATCCCATGGGTGACAGAAATGGCTGAGCCTTACAGTTACCGCCAGGAAAATTCAAATGAAAAATAAGGCACTGCTTGCCTAACCACAGATATGTGTAACCACTGGAATCAACTACTCAGGGAAAGGTTGGATTCTCCATCATTTGATGTCTTCAGATCAGGGTTGGGTGCCTTCTTGGCTGATAACAAAAGCATGGGTGAGAAAATCCTGAGATGCTCAATTTGCATTGGGTTCTGGAGACAGACATGGATTTGGATGTTTTTCTCATGATCAGAAAGGACCATTAGATACCATTAGACACCATCGGCATTACACAGACTTGGGAGTTTTGCCCAGATACTCCCTGTAACAGGGTGGTCTTTCCCCTTAAGAAGGGGCAGCCTATTAAGGACATTCATCTGTGGGTTTCCTTGTAATGAGGGACTGTCCCATTGGGAGTTTAAAAACCCCAGGGGAGAGAGCAGAGGGAGAAGACCATAAGGGGACAGTTTGAAAGCAGGGAGCGAACAGTGTTTGCAACTGCCTGCTACAAGAGGAGGCCAGGCAGATGCGCTGGGACCATGAAAGCCAGACCCAGTGGGTCCCTCCTTGAGTCCCTGAGACAGGACAGGTTTTTGTTTTGTTGGCTTATATTTGTTACCTAAGGACTAGGGCTGACAAATTATTTTAAAAAAATTGCAATTAATTATGAGATTTAAAAAAATGGTTGCAATTAACTGCAATTTTAATCTTACAGATAAACAATAGTCAGCACCCCTCCACCCACAACAGCCCAGAGCCCATGCACCCTGCAGCTCCTCCCTGCCACCACCAACAGCGCACAGCTCCAGCCCCAACCCCCACCCACCCCTCGCCTTCTCCAGACTTGCCCTGGCCAGACCAGACCATCTGGAACCCATGCACACAGCGCGTACCCCGGCCCACCCTGCATCTACTTCAAACTCACCTACCCACGCCGAGCAGCGCCAACAGCCAGACAGAAGCTGCTACTCATAACGGGGGAAAAGCAGCCCCTCTCCATCACGGCTCCCAGGCCCTACTTGCTGCAGCCACCTGGAGCCCATGCCTTCATTGCCACCACTGCTCCGCTGGGTGGTCCGGAGGCAGCAGTGATGGCAGTGGAGAGGAACCACAGGGCAGCCCAGGTGCTGGCTCTGCACGGTTGCAGCAAGAAGGGCCTGGCAGCAGTGAGGGAGAGGGACCACTTTTCCCCCATACCAAGTAGCAGCTTCTGCTTGGCTGCTGCTGTCGCTGCTCAGCATGAGTGGGTGAGTCTGGAGCAGGCGTGGGGTGGGCTGGGGTGGGGGCTGTGCACATGGGTTCTGGCTGGTCCAGAGCTGGTCCGCTCCATTGGTCAAAACAATATGCACGATGAATGCGATTAAAAAAATTAACGCATTAATTTGTTTTTGCATTAATCATGTAAGTTAACTACGATTAACTGACAACCCTAAGGAGACTTTGGTTGAGGAGCTCCTCAGGGAGCCATACCCCACTGCAGAAGCCAGCGGGCTAGGAAACTCGTCTCCACTCCCCCATTGTTTTTCTAAACAATGACGCCTACCTGCTCCAGGGGCTCATTTAAATAGCAGACAGCTGCTGTGTCCTATTACTTGCCTAGAAGGGTGGAATTGTCCAAAATGGGGTTCAAAAGGCCTCTAATAAGAGCACGCCTTCCCCCGCAAGTGCTTCCAGAGGAACTGCTCTGCACCAGTCATCCCATAAACACTTTTAGGGCCCACAGGGAAGCGTGCACAGCCTTCACTGATGCTATGAGAAGACTTTTCAGGCATAAATTGAGACCAGGCTGCTGCTGTCTCTGCCAGATCCTGTCCTGCTGTTGTCCCCCCCAGCCCCCCGCCTACTTCCCTGCTTCCCTCCAGTGGTCTGGTTCACGCGCCACGCACTGCTGTGCGAGGACACTCTGTTTGTTCGTTTGCCGTCCAGCTCTCCCCGGGAAATAAAACAGCCTCCTTGCCAATTCCAGAGGGCGGCTGCCAACTCCGCAGGGTCCAGCAGTCACGGCCGATTCTTCCTTAGCCAGTCCCTGCAAAGCCTAGCTATGTGCAAGCCAGGGGGAAGAGCAAGTGGCAGAGCTGTACTGCTGCCGGACCCTTCATCCACGTGAGCTGTGTGGAGTTGAAATGACCAGGGAGCCAGAGGGAAGGAGGCCTGTGCCTAGCCAAGGATGGGGAGAGCCTCAGCTTGGCCCACAGCTGGGTGGAGGAGCCCTGCCTCCAATAAAGCTCTCATTCAAATGCAAAAAATATATAACAACCAATGCACAGATGTGCTTGATGCTGCTGTCCTTCCCCTTTCATGCTTCTTCTCCTGATGTTGCCCACCGGTGAGCTATGTGGTAGTGGGAATACAGTATCACAGGGCAGGGAGGGCACGTTTGTGTGCATGGAAGTGACTGGCAGAACTAGAAAAGCAAGATGCCACTTTCCTATATCTATTACTAGGATTACGTCTGGCTTTACTTTGAAGGGTTTGGGGCCAGGCACTCTCTTTTTATTCTGTGTAGAGCACAGTACAGGTCGTGGTCCAGAACTGAGGGCTCCTAGACGTAACCACAACACCCATGATAAATGCATATTGTTGAGCGCGGGCAAGGTGAAGAAAAAAGTCTGCCCTATTTTTTTGCAAAAACCTAGTTAGTCTAATAAAAGATATCACCTCTACCACAAGTCTTGATTGCTTTTACCTCTAGACCAATACTGCTACTACCCAGATACCTTAAAGTTTCCGTACACTTCCCACTACGAGCTCCTGTTTTCAGCCAGTTGTAACTGTGCGATTTGAACCATGGGGGCTAAACATATTTTATGCAGTCTCCAGGTCTCCGACTGACTTTCGTTGTAAATGTTAGCAGAAAAACAAAGGTTCGGGTTGAGCAAATGTAATTCTAGCGTGTTTTAACTTTTGCATTTGTAATCTGAAGGCTCTTTTAATGTCGGGGGCGGGGGGGTTAGGAAATATTAATTTTATTAATAGATGAATCCCTGCACACAAGCTTGTAGTAATAAATAGAAACGGGAAGAGAACTGATTGTTGTGGAAACTATTGCATTACCAAAATCTAACACAGTCAATTCAAGGTATTACAACTGTGTGATGGGTCTGAAATGACAAATTACCGAAGGAAAACTTACATGGTTTTAATTCTCTCTCTGCTTTCAGGTTTCAGGTATCTTTTACTGAATCCGCAGCATACGGGCACACTCAGAGTTTTATTGGGAACGGTTTGGAGTAAATCTCTTTATTATTAAAGGGAGAATGGAATTCGGTGCTCTGGATGGGAGAGATTTATTTCGGTTTCAGTGCAATTCCCATCCATCTCTGGGACGTCGCTGAAGTTGCCGTGCTAAGAAGAGCAGCTTCATCTCCTCCTATTTCTTCTTGACAAATGGTAAATCACTCCAAGGGCCGAGAAGGTGGAGGGGATGATAAAAGTCTGTGTTTCAATGAAGAGTGGGGCTAGGTGATAAATTATGATTCTTAATAATAATGCCTCACATTTCTGAGGCACCTTCAATCCTGGACAGATTTAGAAACTTAAACTGACATGCACAGAGGAATCACCTCATCTGCTAGTGAAATACAGCCTCCTCCAGCACAGCTTATTGGTTTTGATAAGAACATATGGAGGAAGGATGGCTCAGCAGTCCAGGTAGGGCTTTCCCTGTTTGACAGCCAGCAGGCTGCTGTGCTTGGGCTTGAGTAGGTTAACCCCAGCTGTTATTAAGCTTCCCTTGGTTTGAGCAGGAGAGGACACTGGCTCTTTCTTTGGGCTCTCTGGCATAGTTTCAGGTGACTCTTTGTCTATTAGCCCGTCACAGATATTGGACCACCATTTCCTGGGACCAGCTCTGATTCCCTGGTTTGAACCTGCCTCCCAGCACTCCCTTCTCAGTTTTTAGGCACCTACATCAGTAAAAGTGATCCTAATCCACCTTGCACGATAGCCCCCAGACCACTAAGATGCCTAGATTCCTCACAGATCTTCCTTTGGGCTTTCTCTGCACGTTTAGAAACGATCCACCCTGGTGTCCAGTTCAACTGACAAAGCACAGAAACTCTGGGGAAGTCTCCAAACCCTTAATTGGTGAGAAACCATCTTCCTCAAGCAAAGAGGAATGGCTACCCGCTTTTCACCCAGAAGTTAGGGCTCTCGTCCAAGCATCGGGAGACCCAGGGTCTAGACCTCCTTTCAAACAGCAAGATTTTGAACCCACACCTCCTACCTCCTAACCAAGCACCCCAACCAGGAAACAGGCAAGATGGGGCTGAGAGCAGACTCCACCCCACCTTTTCAAGCTGGGCTACTTGAGGGGAAAAGCCATGGGTCAGATGAAGGCCAAGCAAAATGGAGTGTGACCGTGGGTGTGTCTACACGTGAAATTCAAGCAACGCAATAAATTCTGGCACATATTGTGCCGGAGTTTATTGCTCCCAGGTGCTGCATTTACATGTGCGCTCAGGGCCACAGCATGTCTAGCCAGGTCAGAGCTGGTAGGGGGACTGGGGGGTCAGCCAGCCTGCCAGCCCAGGGCTGCTCCAACCCAGCTCCCCGTGCTGCAGAGGGGCTGGCTGGGGCATGCGGGTGTTCCAGTGTGGAGCTAGCCAGCAGGCAGCCCCCGCACTGAAGCATCCTTGCGTCCCAGCCAGTTGTATCAGTGTCTACATTAGGGCTGTGCGAAATTTCTCTGGTTGTTGCCTTTCAAAGCTGTTTCGAGCTCAAAACAGCAAAATCCAAATGAAACAAAAAACTTTGAAACAGCTTCGAAATGAAACAAGGGCACTTGAAATGTTTCGAAAGTTTCGAAATGTTTTGAGTTTCGAAGCCGGGCTTACTTGGCTTCAGCACCGGTCCCAGCCGGCAGCTGCAGCCTCCTGTGATCCGGCAGGCAGATTGGGAGCCCGCACCCCCAGGAGGAGTCCGGCACAGCCCCCGCAGCCCTCCTGGGGGTGTGGGTGAGCCCCCGACCTGCCTGCCAGATCACACAAGCCGCTGCTGCCACCTGGGACTGGCACGGGCTGCAGCCCGCACTCAGCACCGGGAAGATTGGTGCTGCTGCATGTGTGTTGCTGCACACTAAAGAACGCAGCCATGGGATAGTACTTGTGTTTACGAGTACTAACCTACGGCAGAGTCAATTCCTTTACTGCAGCCTAATAGGGCCGCACGTATAGATGCTAACACTTTACTGTGGAGCTAATTAGGCAACTCCACAGTAAACATCTTATATGCACCCAGTGTGCCCTAGTGGGGTGTGTGCAGCACAAGGAGGGGCTGGGATTCTGGTCCCTACTCTTTCTACTGTCTGGCCATTTTATTTAATGCAAAATGCATAAGCAACATCAGGAGTGGGACCAGGAAACAGGGACTATTCTGGGACTTTACAAAAGTCTGACTTAGGGAAAATAGGATCTGTGCTAAATACAAAGTCTCAGAACAAAAATAAATCCTCTTGACTAAACCCCACCTGTGGAACAGCTTTGCAGTCATCCTAGAAACAGCATAGGCAATCGCAATAAGAGGGCATGCTCCTGGTATATTAAATTCGTTCTTTTTCCCTCTGGAGAAAGCTGCTTGAATCTCCCCAGTCCAGATCTCCAAACCAAAACTTAATTTGCATAAATCACAGTTGCATGACTGTGAACTTTCACCACGATGCAATGAAGCAGAGAGTCAGTTCTCTCTATTTTCACTGAGGACGAGTCATAGACTTCATTTTCCGACTCCTCTGTCAGTTTGAAAGGTTTATATAAATGGAGCCAAACAACCTGGACCCAGGCTCAATCTCTCAATCCCCACAATAAATTATCGAGAAGTTAAATCTTCACATGAGTCTTTAGCGCTCACTTCTTCACAGACAGCTGCCTGAATGGCGTGTCACTGAACGACGTCGCATCAGGTTGGATGGAGTCTTACCGCTGCAGGGAGTTTTCTATACTGTCCGGCTCTGCGAGTACAGCTGGTCAAACAGTGTGCTGTGAATATGTTATTCAGTGGGTTGCACCATTTTCCTATGGCTAATGTTTTCCTCAAATCACATTTTGCTTCGTTTAACCAGCTCCACCCATAGAATGCTCTTCTTCATACTGTATGCCGGCAACTATTCTTCCAAGCAAAGCTCAAAATTGCTCATTTCTTGTTTTTAGCAGACTAAAAAACTCACGTCTGAACCTGACAGCCTACACTTTAAGGAACTGGGTTTCAAATTCCCCAAATGATCTTAAGCTGAAGGCTCTGTGCTTGCAAACAAATTGTGTGAGTACTTAACACACTTCCATCAATTTAAACGGGCTTACTTATAGGCATCATAGCTATTAAATGGGCATCTATACATGAGCACAGAGGAACTCCAGTGCACTGGAATAGTTGAAGCAGATTAATTGAATCTGCTGGAGCATGGTAATTACTGCTCTCCAGCAGCCTCCTGCATCTCATGCGTCAGCATCCCCACATTTAAAAATGGTGGTGGGGGCGCTTAAACTAAAGCTCATTGAACAAGCTGTAGTTCAAGCACCCCTGCAGCCATTTTTAAGCATAGGGATGCTGATACACAAGATGCAGCAGCAGCGCTTTAATTAGTGTGGCTCTCGGAGCCACTCTAATTAAAGTTTCGCTCCCCCTGGCCCCCAGAGCACATGTAAAAGTGCTCCAAGTTACTCAAGAACTTAAGTATTTTATGGGATTGGGGTCTGCAATCTGATATTTGAAGACATTTGGACGTAGCAGGCCACGTAGTGCCCAGCAACGCATTTTCACATGTGTTTGGGAGATCTTTATTAGCTGAACAGCTTGTGCACGTTGCAGCTCCTGCTCTTAAAAATCCCTGAGCAAGTCACCCCTTTGCCTGGGGCAGAAGAAGAGCCTGAGAAAGGAGGTGAAGAGAGGGAACAAAGCAACAAAGGAAGCAGGAGTCTTAGGAAGGAGAGGGAGAATGCCTGTGACTGGGTGGCTTGCCTTGAGTAATACCCAGCTATAAGTTTGCCATAATATTTGCATAACTTGGCGCCATCGTGGTGTGGCTCTTTGTTGCTCTCTAGTGGTGAGTTATTGCAGAGGTAAATGAATGAGTCCAGCCGCTTGCCAGCTAACAGCCTACATACTTTAGCTTAGGCAGAGACATTTGTGATGAGATCTGAGGGTCCCAGGCTCAGCTTATGCCTGGTGAGCAGCCAGGGTCATTGCCCTCTCTCTACTAGTATACATTCTGGCAGCAGAACCAGAGATAGCGCAGGTCTGCAGGGATGGTTGGCATTAGCTGAACTCCGTGTCCTGCTTTGTTTTCCTTTGCAGTCATGTAATAATAAACTCTAGGCTCCATGCCGAAGCACATGATGCATTCCCGTACAGAGAAAAGCAAAGAAACACCCTGTAAGCGGGTTGCCTTGCCTGCTGGCCTCCACAGGTGGGTTTGACTCCCAGGCAGGCCTTCCAAATAAAACACAAACCAAGCGCTTCTGCCCTGTCCCAGGCACTAGGAAACTCCTCTCCTTTGGCTCTGGCTTTGGCACAGCATCCTGGCCCTTCCTTGTATCAAGCTGTTCTGCTCGCTGCCTGCTTCCTCCTCCCTTGCTTACTCTTCTAGGAACTTTGTACACCCCTTGGGGGGACACTCCCTACCTATCCAAATGCCCTACTGCCAGGCTCTCTTAACAGGGCTGACTGTTCCCTCTTCAAGGGACTTAGGCCACTTGTACATCTGATGGGGGGTTAGTTCTCCCTAAATGGAAACTGAGTTTTTAATTAACAACAATTAAACCCACCTGGGTGAGTGATGAGTTGGGGGATTAGCTGCAGGGTGGCCCCGGACCTTCCTTCCATGGTGGTGGTGCCCCCTGGGGCCACCCAGGTGGGTCGCTAGCGGGCCATTGTAAATGGTAGTGGGCAGGTGCTGCTGCCACGGAGGGAAGGACTGGGCCTTCTGCAGATCAGGGCCCACTGGCAGCTCACCCTCTGACCCCGGGAGAGGCAGGCAGGCAGGCAGGCACCGGGGAAAAATAAATAAATAAAACAGATCAGGCCCCTTGCTACTTCTTTCTTTTTTTTCTCGGTGGAGCCTGCCTCTGGGTCAGGGCCTGGTGCTTCCCTCTGTGGTGGCAACACCCCTTGGGATCTCGCGGGTGGGGTGCTAGCGTGTGGGTGCTGCCTGGGGTATACCGCCACTGGGGAGGGAAGGTCCGGGGTCCCCTGCAGCTCAGTTGACCTGCCAGCAACTTGCACCCCGGCCATGGGAGAGACAGGTAGGCTCTAGCACCCCGTGCACCATCCCTGCCACCTTCCTGCCACCTGGGACCACCCAGGAACAGGCTGGCTTGCCTTGGGGCAGTGTGGCAAGGTGGCAGGAGGGCGGCCGGGTGTGCTGGTAGCGGGAGAAGGCATCAGGCAAGGTGCACCGGGTGCTGGAAGCCCACCAAACCTGAGCACATCTGGGCTTCCAGCGCCCCGTACACCATTGCGATTTGTTACGTAGCAAACTAAAATTCATCGGATGGGTTTTACCTTCTACATAACAAGGTCATTTAAAGTGAAATACGCCGCCGCATGCATACATTGTGGTGATCTGTGATTCTACGATTCTATGAAATTAAAGCGAAATACGCTGCCGTAGGTGTAAAAAGTGTAATGCCATTAAAGCGGGGCAAAAGGGCAATTAAGCTGCTTTAAAGGCCAATTTTGTCACGTGTACAAGCACCCAGACTGCCCTGTTAGATACATCGAGAAAATCATTTTTTCAACACGAAGGAGAACAAAAGCCCCAAGGAAGAACATACCATCCTGGAAGGATACATGAGCTTTTCATCTGAGATTGTTTCCCTTGGGAAAATGCAGGCTTTGGAAGGGTTTCTGTCTCTACTCATTTTTTCCTCCCATTCTCTAATACCCCTTCCTTCCTCCACCCCCACCATCACTTCCTTTGTATTGACTCATCCATAGCTGTTACCATTTGGATGAGTGATGTGATTCTACCATGAGTAGCAAGAGTTATCCAGCCAACACACTACTTCCCAACACCTGGCACAAGAGGACTGAGATCTATTAACTCACAATATGCTTTAACACACTAGTGCTCCATGAGGCCTGATGGAGTCATGTATTGGCAACCGTCCATCCTGTTGTCAGCATGGAGTCTGATCCACAGCCCAGGAAGATGATGGGAATCTTTCCTTGTCAAATTCTCTTTTGCTCTGATCCTGCCATGCTCTTGGTAGAGCTTTTTCTCCCCTGAAAGCTTCCCAACTTTCATTCTTTGAATGTAATATATTGCAAAAATGACAAACAAATTTTTCTTTTTTCTTTTAAAGAAACTCTGTAAAACATCTTCTGTCAGCAAGTCAAGATATAAAATCATGTATTTTCAAAAATGAGTTTTTGCCTTCTGCTAATGATGCCTTTAGGGACAAATTGCCAACACTTTGCTCGCAATGGCTAGCAGCTACTCACACAAGTAAACCCAGTGAAGTACATGGGGCTATTTAGGTGAGTAATTGGTCACCCATGTGTCAGGCATTTACAATCTGGCCTTCGCTTATTAAAGCTAGTAAGAAAAAAGCTGTAGAACTGGGCTCTGCCCACCCTACTCACATGAGTAGGCTTTGCTCATCTGAGTTTTCCCTTCACCTTCAACAGGCTGTTTTAGACACATCATAATTACTCATTTGAGTAAGGTTGATGGCAGTAGGCACATGATTGGCTTTTGGCTGTGTATGTTGTTTGCTTATATACTGGGTTTCATTCAGCTTGGACACTGCCATGGTTATGGGGCCAACTGGAGCTCTGAACATCCTTCCAATTGCTCTTTTCTTCCTTGCCTGTCTCCGAAGGAATACTATCATCCTTCCGCTCAGACTGTCACGGGGTCCACTTTCCCATGTGCCAGGGCTGAGTTTCAGGTACCTGTGGTTGGTTTCTTCAGGAGCTTGTGGCCAGTGATCCTGACCACGAGCCTTTTTAGAACAGAGGATTCATTTTTAGCTGTCAGAAAAAAAAGGATTGAAGAATAGCACACATTGAGTTTCACCTAATTTTACACTGCCCTTCGAGCCAAGTGGATTCTCTTCCCTCTTCAGTTACAGAACTGACCTAAATTACATTATCTGAGAAAGCCAGGATCGTCCTATAGATCTATCAATCTACTTCTTCCCTGAGTTAATCCATAAGGATATCAATTGTGTCTTTTTCCCCTTATAGATTCATAGATTCATAGAAGTCGGGTCGGAAGGGACCTTGTAGATCATCAAGTCTGACCCCCTGCCCTGGGCAGGAGAGAAAAACCGGGCTCAAGTGACCCCAGCCAGGTAGACATCAAGCCTCTTCCCTTCATCCTTCCCAGTTTTTTTCAAAAAGGATTGGACCCTGCAGATTAGTCTGGTTGCAGACCAGAAGGTCAGCTTAGACTTTTGAATTGTTTCATTACATCCCTGAAGAGGAAGCAGGTCAGCAGCTATTTGAAAGGACCTTCATCCTCCTACCCCAAGGAAGCTGGCTTTGCTACCCAGGCAGCCCCATGAAGGGTCCAGAAACACCCGCTCTGGTTTTGGATACAAATACATACTATTCATAACAAATGAAGAGCACTACTCATTTTTGGATGATCCAAGTCATTCCAGATCATCTTCACTGGTTTTTCAAAAGCCATTTTCACTTCTGGTCTCGTCTGTAAGAGCAGCACTGCGGATATGTTTTTGCTGCTGAGATTGCAGGTGAAGTGTGATTTTTCCTCCTGAACGTAAGGGATCTATTTACAAAGGATTGCCTCTAATGTTTTTCCATAAGGACACAGGAATACAGCAAGTTTCATTTGATACTTGTTATAACGTTACATGCAGATGTGTTTGTGTATGTGGTGGGGGGCAGGGTTGCACACATGCATGTGCTGGTGCAATTTAGGGGCACAAGTCCCCATTTTTGGAGCAAAACTATTTAACAGCAGTTGTTCAAGTTGAATTCTGTTACCATGTTAATGCACATATATCCAAAGATGTGGGTTTGGCAGTGTAAGCCCAAGACCGAGAGCTTCTGAATTCCAATTTCTCCATTCCTAATAGTAGCTATCTCTGTGGATTTAAGCAAATCACAAAACTGCTTGCCCTCAGAAACGTGCAGATACATCATACATCGTTGCCACTCAATTAATCCTCCCACGGTTGGGGATTAACTGATTAATGTTTGGAAGGATCCTGTATAAGTGCTAAATGTTATGATTATGAATAGGCACATAGTGTAGATACTTCCCTAAAGATTACATGTAAGTGAAGTGTTGGCTTTGGGTAACATAAGATAATCATTATTATTTCCTCTTGGGGTGACGTTTCACTACCTTGGAGACAGTCAAAATTAGTGTGAGATATGGATCACAAAGACATATACAAGATAATTTATGCTGTTTACATTTGCAGTATAGGCATTTCCTTCAGCTCGGTTTTGCCAAGCGTATCGCAACAGTTTGAGCGAGGCGTTTGATAAATTGAAGATCGGCAGAGCAGACATTAATGGAAATGATGTCACTGGAGACTCAGGAGACCATAAAGTCTGCAGTGCACCAACCCTGATAACATCCGATGGAGGGGTTCTTGCAGTGTCTCCTCTTATGCTCCTACCCAGGTCAAAGGTGACAGAGAGCAGAGAAGAAATTAAATTCTTCAGTTTAGCCTCTGACATATCCCCCTGCTTTGACAGCTCCTCATTTCCCATCCATAAGGGAAGGCTTCTGGCCATGCCTTCCACAGCCATAAAACAACACACAACAACTGTTTCAAATTTAAGAACAAGTGGCAAACAGAGGGGATGGAGGGGTAAATGAGCCTGCTTGTGAAGTATGGACTGAAGTTCAAGTTCAGCCTACCTGTAAGTGCTTGGGTCTGTTCTCTGCGCCAGCCCCTGGGAACACAGTCCATATTATCAGCCCAGCTCACATAGCTTGGCACAGCTGAACAGTGTTAATCTCGCCTCCTCTGTAGGGGTCCAGGACTGAGTTAGTGCCTGTCTCCTGGAAAGGAACAGGAGACGTGATCTGCTCCTAATCCAAACCCGGTTGGGGGCAGAGGGTCGGTGGAGCATGCATGGTAGTGAGGCGGGGCGGGGGTCTGTCTTGTCTGTTAAATGTAAGAGTTGATTCACTCCCATCACCCCTCACACTCTGATTCTTCTGCCTTACGGCAGGTTTATGACACTGGGCGTGTGCGCGCTTTAATGAAAAAAATGAACCAGCATGGGGTGAGCTCAGCAGAATGGAGATGCTTCAGGAGTGACTGCTTCCTGCTCATATAGGAAATAGGCTTTAAGAATCATCTTGGGTGGCTACCCAGGCCCTTCACCCTAGGAGAAAATAAGACTAAAAAGACTCAGTAACCTCTTACCTCTGGAGAACAAACCCAGGACTCATACAACAGGCTCATTAAACATATGGAAAGGGTGGGGAGCAGGGAAGCAAGCCTTTAATTGCATTCACAGGTGTAGCAAGGCTGGAAAGTGTTGCAAACACAAGTGAAAACAGAGGATTAATACAAAGGCTGGATGGGGGGAAGATAACTTGAGATTTCACCTGGACAAAAGGCAAGCCAAGAGCTACAGCCCAATGCTCCAGGCCCCTGACAGGCAAAACATGCTTCCACTTCAATGAGAGTGAAGAGCATATAGGACCAGACCCTTTAAAGACTTTCACTTCAATGAGAGTGAAGAGCATATAGGGCCAGACCCTTTAAAGAAGGGAAAAGTTGCATTGCCAGGAACAATCAGGGATGGGGAGTGGAGAGCACATGAGACGCAATCGTAGGATGAGAACGAGAACAAATAAAGACAGTGCATTGCTAAGACACATAGGTCAAACTTCATAACATGGAACAAAGAGGTTTTAATCCCTCTTTGTGGGTGCCTACAGACATGCTGCAGGGCAGCTCCAATGTGTTGTAATTACAGCATGTCAGAGGAGACTTGATTAATCGAGGCAGCCACTCTAATTAAAGTGCCTCAGCATCTCGTGGGCACTTGAACTAAAATTTGTTCAACTGGATTTAGTAAAACTGCCCCGATTAATCGAGTCTGCTCTGACGTGCTGCAATTACAGCATGTTGGAGCTGCCCTGCAGCATGTCTACAGGCACCCACAGAGAGGGATTAACTAAATCCCGTTGAACAAATACACGAGATGCTGAGGCACTTTAATTAGAGTGGCTCTCGGAACCACTCTAATTAAAGCACCCCTCCCGCCCCTCAGAGCATGTGTAAAAGGTCCCTGTGGGCCTAGTTAGTCACAGCAATAAACACCACACTCCACTACAGTAAGGATGCAGTAGGCCCTCATAGGGGAATTTCACTCGGTTTTCAATATAATGGAGATGTCTTCAGACATAAGCTAAATATTCAAAGCGTGTTTTTACAGAGGAGCCTTGGCTACAAAGCAGACCTTCCATCCACCTCCTGGAAAAGCTCTGAGCTGTGTGAAGCAAGGGAGAAAAATTATGGGTCAAAGAGTCTAATGGAAAGGACAGCTCTAGTTTTACCACCTAGTTCATACTCTTGCACGTACTCTTGGGAAAGAAGTCTCACCTGTGTGCACAGCTTCCCCGAAGAGCAGTACAATCTCTGTGCAATGCTCTTCAGTGGACTCTCTCTCTCCAGCCTGTCCTGTGTTGTGATATGTAAAGGGACCTTGACCACGGTTATGCCAGTAGTGCGTCAAGACCAATGCCTGTCATGCTAGTTAATATTATTCTGGTTTTTTGTACTCCCCTACTTGTCTACATCCATTTGTTGTTTCCTGTCTTCTGGTAGACTGTAAGGTCCAGGGACTGGAGAGTGTTTAAACAGCACCTAGCACAATGGGGTCCTGTCTGGAACTCTTAGGCACTGGGATAATCCCAACTAGAAAGTAATAGTGCTCAAAATATTTAAGAAAAGAAGCTAAACCCTAGGCTATGGCCAGGTCTGCATCACAGTTATGTCAGTCAAGGTACGTAAAGCCACGGTCATTGTCTAACACAGCTCTACCGGCAGAAGTCTGCACTGTAGCTGCAGGTATGCCAGCAATGCTGCACCTTTACCAGTATCACTTGTTCCACTTGAATGGCAATGGTTTTCCTATACTCACATGACACACGCTGTTGCCGGCTTAGCTGCATCCATACTAGAAGAGCTTTGCTAATCTAGGAATGCCTGTATCTCACATCAGCAAAGCACCTCTAATGCACATGCTATGTAGAGCAGCTAAAAGATGCTTTGTGCCAGTAAAGCAATGCTGCAAGTAAAAAGTGCGGCTTCGTCGGTATAACTGTGTCTGCACTTGGGGCTTTTCTGTACCAGCTATGTTCGTACCTCGGCCACCATAGCAATGCTGGCAGAAGTCTGCAGGCTGAGGGAAGGAGAGGAGAGTGCTTTTCATTGTGAACCCCTGATGCATCTCCATTATATGGAGACAGTTCCCAGACCCATGCACACATGTAGACTGCCAGGTATAGGAATGCAACTGAGTGCCTCAAAAACCCCCAATTTAACCCAAACATAAATGTAATAACTAAGATTTTCTCTTCGGCTACAAACTCTAGAAAGGAAAAATTATCCGGGGCAGCACTAGCAGACATGATTAGCTGTCTCCAGCTACCCCACAATTTGTCTGCTGGTTGAGAGCTAGGACATGGAAAAGTGAACTAGTTGAGTTAAAAGGGGGCAGGGTCTGGCCCTGAAGCAGTGGATGTGCAGTAATGCTCCCTGTGCTATCTTGCCCTTCAGTCAGTAGACGCTGAACTGTGATAACTTAGCCCAGCAGAGGTTTTTTTCCTGAAGAGTGAGAGCAGGCTCTCAAGCCGTTTCTGAGAAGCAGCTGCTGTACAGAAAGATCCCACCCATTTTTAATTTACAATAATTTGTTCATTTGTCCATAGCCTAACCCAGGAGATTGGATGCAGCAAGGCAGGGTATGGCTATATAATCATTAATGGAATTGCCCTTTGGAAAGGACAAATGGTACATACATTTAAACGTGTTACAAGCTTTCCCAGAGCTGTGCCTCGGAGGACCGATTTACACTTATACAGATGGCATATTTATCAGCTGGCCAGGCTCGTGCTTTGAGAGACTTGTATTTTACAACCTCTGCAGATTTCCAGTTGTGAGATATACTATTTCAGGACTTCTGTAGGACACATCAAAGCCATCAGTGTGCCCTTTAAATAAGTAGGTGACTTCTACATTACAGTGGGATATTCACTTTGGGCAAACTTCACTTTGGGCAAACTTTGAAGCTATGATAATTCCTGCTGGTTTACAGAACACCTCCCACATGACACTTGGAGTTAAACAGCAAATGTGGCTAATGAGAGATCATGAAAAAAAAAACAAGAACCAACAATTTCAAGCTTGGCATCCAAATGATGGAGTGAATTTTTGGCATTAAGAGCAAATGGGAGAGTCCCACACCAGTGTGGAGCAGAGTATCATGTGGTGCTCTGCTTGAAAATAGCACAGAGTATACAAGAGCTGGAGACATGAATTTGGTTGCAGTTGCATGGGGTGAGGAGGAGGCTGGGGTTGTCTATGCCATCTCCACACCAAGCCACTGAGAAGCATACCTACTCTTTCCTTCCCAGTCTGCAAGAGCCAAGTCCCAGGAACGAGATGCTGCTGCTGTAGAGCAGTGTTGAGGATGCCCAGAGATGCTCTCTGGCTCTCTGGCCCAGATGTGTTGATTAGCATCCATTCAAGGCCTTTCTAAGACCTGGTTTCTGGGATTTAATGTGGGAAGACTGGCACCACACGGGCAGGGGTTGCTTCTCAGTGAGGATCCCAGGAGTGACACAGAGGCAACTAGGGTGCTAGATGCTCTGTTGCTGACAGCTATCCAGTAGTAGCCGGCATCAGCACAAAGTAGACGACATATAGCTGTACTGGATGGACAGACTGCTCCAAGGCATGCTCAGCTGCAGGTGATATCAGTAGGACCTTGGGACACTCATCACCTGGTGACACAGCAGCCTAGGGGCGACTCTCCAAGTCAGAGTCCCCGCTTCCACCTTGCTCTACGGGGCAACGCTTATTGGGCTTACTCTTTCGCTGACATAGCTCCACGCCAGCTCAGCTGGGCTTGCTGGAGAACTGGAGCAAACCAGCAAACTGTGCTCGCTGCCTGCCCACTCCCCTCTCACCTGCAGGGCAGAGGGGACAGGAGGAGGGTAGGGCAGCCTTCCAGCCTTCCCGCTCACCCAGGATCCCCAGATAGGCTGGAAGTAAAGGGACTGAGAAGTCACAAACTTTATAAACTGCCCCATTCAAACTGGATGCTGACTGGGATTTTGGAATCAGTGGGATTTGTGCTCCCTCCAGAAAAATCCCATAGAAACCCACATCAACTGCTGAAACTTCCTTAGCCTGACGAAGGGTTTTTGAACTCGAAAGCTTGCTTAATAACTATTCTCCAACTATTTGGGTTGGTCTAATAAAAGATATCAAATTCACCCAAGCAACCTTGTCTGCCATAGAAACCCAAGGGCTTATGTGTCCTACCAAGAACTTGAAGCATCAGGGTCTATGTAGGGAAGGTGGAGGGAGAGCCTAATCACCACACACTGTATTATCTGTGATATAGGCCTGCTTCCTCTTCCTGTTCTTCCCTGCTCCAGTTTCCAACCAGTGAAGCCATCACAGATCCCATATACCACCCAGTGCTTGCTAGTCTATTGATTTCAGTAGATCTCAGCTGAGCATCTAGGTCTCTGATCCATTCATCCATCCCTATGAATGCCTATCAGTTTCCCTACCCCTGACTTCTAGGGATGGACTTCATTAGCAATTGTTTCACCCTTCCAAAAGCAACTGCCAAATTATTATGGGTGCCGCACAGGGAGCTACACAGGAATTAGCAGAGGATATCTGACCAGGAGGATGCTTCCTTCCAGTCGCTATTTTTCTTGGCAAGGTGTGTTTCATGCTGCTTCTACTCTCCCAGTGGGAGAATAGTTCTTCCACCACCTCAATGACTTTGCCTTGCTTTCCTTTCAAGCCCCCCGTCAAACTGCTGTTTTTTTGAAGAAAGCCTCACCCACCTCACCCTCCTGGTCTGGTGGTCTAGAGCAGACCCCTGCCACCACATCGCTCTTGCTGCTCTTCCCTCTGACCCTAACCCAAGACTCTCAACAGGCCTATCTCCAGATTCATACTGGAGCTCTGAGCCGTCTTACAGCTCTTTTATATAAAATACAACTCCTTCTCCTCTTCTCCCCTGCCTGTCCTTCCTGAACATTTTGTACCCATCCATAATAGTGCTCCAGCCATACAAGCTCCCACCCAGTCTCTGTTATTCCTATCATGTTATAGCTTCTTGACTGTACAAGGACTTCCAGTTCTTTGTGGTTCTTTCCCAGGCTCCGTGCATTTGTGTACAGGCACCTGAGGTGACTAGTCGATTGACCTGCTTTCTCAGGAAGAATGAAAAGGCCTGCCTTGTTGCTCCTTCCTGCTTGTGCTTCCTCCAGGCCACCCACTTCCCCGCTTACCTCAGGGCTTTGGTCTCCATCCCCCAGCAAACCTAGTTTAAAGACCCCCTCACTAGGTTAGCTAGCCTGTCTGAGAAGATGCTCTTCCCTTTCTTTGTGAGGCAGATCCCATCTCTTCCTAGCAATACTATTTCTTGGAACAACATCCCATGGTTGAAGAAGCCAAAGCCCTGCCAGCAACATTATCTGTGCAGCCCTACATGGATCTGCGGGATGTGTCTGCTCCTGCCCAGGTCCTTTGCCTTGACTGGAAGAATTGAGGAGAACACCACCTGAGCCTCTGTCCCCTTCACTCTTGCATCCAGAGCCCTGTAGTCACTTTTGATCTGCTCAGGGTCTCCCCTGGCCGTATCACTGGTGCAGACATGGATGAGCAGCATGGGGTAGTAGTCAGAAGGCTGGATAAGTCTCAGTGACATCTCATCCTTCCACAAGCTCTCATATTCAGGCTCCAGGCAAGCAGGAGACCTTCTGAGACAACAGGACAGACCAACAGATGGATGCCTCCATCCCCTGCAGAAGGGAGTCTCCAGTCATGACCACCTGTCACTTCCTCTCTGTGGCAGTGGCCTCAGTCCTCCCAACCTTGGGGATGCCTGGCCTGGCCTCTTCTACCAACAGAATGAGCTCCTCCTTCTCTGTTGCTAGGGCTCCATATCTGTTCTCCAGGCAAACCACTGCAGGTGAAGATGAAGACTCCTGCTTGCTGCCAAAGGGCACAAGCTTCCAGCTTCCATTTTTCTGGGAGTCCATGTCCTCTTCCTTCTCCAGCCAAAAGATTTTTTTCTGCAAACCACATAAAGGCAGGGTAAGCTAGCAGAAGGCAAGTAGGCAATAGCGGAGGGAAGGAGACTTCCATGGTGATGTTGATGGGTGCAGTAGGCACAATGACAAAGAGAGAAAGGAACAAACATTTGGGGTGCATCAATAGAGATTTTTGGGCTGATCTCAATGGCCAATTTTTAACAAGCTATATTAGCCGATACCTATCTGATTGCCAATATGCAGCCGGGTAGCTTGGAAAGTAGCATCCGGCTGGTAAGTATGTTGTGGGGGAAGGGGCAAGGGAGGAGGGAAGGAGTGTGGGAGGGCAGATTGAGGCCCCAGTGGTGAGGAAGGGAGTAGGGCTGGGGCTAGGGCAGGGGCAGGCGCTGTACAGCTGGGGCAGGGTGGAGGACAGAGCTACAAGTGGCTCATCCAGGGCTTGTGGGAGGGGGTGGCGGCTTCTGCCATAGCACGCACCCCGGGAGGGCACAAGGAGCATGTGTCCCCAGATCTGCATGAGGGGCAAGGGTCAGCTGCCACTGTGGGCTGGGGCTGGGGCAGTGCTAAGCTCTTCCTGGCTGGGGGGGGGGCTCCAGCCACCCCAAAATTTGCTGCAGCCCCCTCATAGTCTCCATCCCTGGCCACTGCCGCCCACCCCAGCACAGCCAAGCTCAGCCCTCACCAGGAAGAGCCTCACACCACCCCCATCCCAGCCCACAACAGCAGCCTGCCCTCGCCCCACGCACAGATCCAGGGGCACATGTCCCCATGCCCTCCTGGGGTGCATGCTGCGGCAGGAGCTGCCTCTCTCCCCACAACCTCCAGACAAGCCGCTTGTGGCTCCATCTCGCGACCCACCCCAGTTGTGCAGCCCCAGCCCCACTCCCTCCCTCCCTCCCTCACTGCTGGGGCCTTGATCTGCCCCCGCACCGCCCCACCATTTCCCTCACAACAGACTTATCAGCCAGACCCAGCTGCTTTCCGTGCTGCCACGCTTTGCTCCTGGTTGCTTGAGTGCTGAGCTGTGGCTGCGCACACGCACAGGGCATTTATCAGTGACCTTATTGGCCACATCAACCCAAAAAATCCGATTGCTGATATTGTCAATTTTCCTTATATCGGTGCTGATCTGATATAGGACCGATGTATTGGTGCACCTCTAAAAACACCCTAGCACCATATCAGTCCCTTAGAAACCCTAATGTATCTTTGTTAAATTTTACCCTCTGTTCAACAGAAATATGGTCCTGGCTTGTATAAATGTCTTGTATAAAATATTGCCCCACAGGTTTGCAATGAGCATACGGCTAAAATCTTGGAAGGAAGTTAAAGGCTTCCGATATGAAATTTTAGCAAAGCCTTCCTCCAAGCTGGGTTGTGATCTGCACACTTGTGTTCTGGGAACTCTGCAGCGTTGGAGCAAGTTTTCAAGAACCATAGAGGCAAAACAGTTGGTTTCTCTTTTTCCATGGGCTGCTGCTGCTGGCAGGCTAATCCCAAAGCTGTCTTAGATCTCCAGACCGTCCCGTACAGGAAAAGTCATGACCTGCTGGGGCTTTCATTTCTGTCCTGACACACTTTGCATATTCGTCTTTGTTCTGACTGGACATAATCCAGACACACAAACTTGGAATTGAACAGGCCAATGCTTTATGAACGCCCCTCTCCTGTTGGCTGGGAGACCTTCGTCTCTGCTGCTCAGTGTGGAGTTTCAAAACAAAAAATGTTCAGAGATTTCTAATTTCTTTAGAGCTAAAAGTGGGTATTAAAAAAAAAAAGGGGGAGTGAATGGCATCTATTTGAAGAAGATGCCAGCTTTGCTCTCCTTCACAAATACTCTGCCCTCAGCTATGAAGTGAGCCCAGTGTTACAATTCCAGCTAAGCAGGGTGGGCCTGGCTGTCCCGGCTTGCTACAGCAGACCTTTCATCCATCTCTGAAAAAGCTCTCAGCTGTGTGAGAGATGAGGGAGAAAAGTTAAGCATCAAAGCGTCTGATGGGAATTTGCATACCAATTATACAGGGCTCTGAGGAGTGAAATGACTGAAAAGCCAGTTGGCAGCTATTAATAATTTGTGGCAGTGGTGTATTTGCTGCAAATATGTGCCCACCCTGCCAAGCGCTGTGACTTATGGGCTCCCAAAGCTGTAGCACATTTCAAACTTCAAACATCCAGCCACATCACACAGACACCACGGCTGGCCATGCCTGTCCCTTCAAGTATTGAATGCACGTCCTTCTCATCGGTAGAAAGTTTGAGATGAAGGGCTGCTGCAGTTGGGTCATTGTTACAGGTGATGTGCCTGCTTGGAAAAAGGTGCCTCTTTGGTCAACAACACACAGCCCTGAGCAAAGCCAGGGCAGAGGGCAGAGGGCTATGGAGAGGGACCAACAATAGGGATGCATCCAGGCAAGTGTGCATGCACGGTTTGCAGTGCTGTAGACCTGTCTGGGGCACTGCAAACTGCATGTGTCATGCATGCAGGCTTTTGCCGTGTTGCTAGTATGCAGTGTGGCAGGTTTTTTTGATACTGGGAGATTCCAGTGTCAAAAAAACCATGCCAGAAAAAAGCAGGGCGGTGCACATGGTGGCCTGAACCTGGAGCCTTGCTAGCCACAGCCATGCTCTGGCTGCTGGCCAAGCTTTGCCAGCTCAGGTCACTGCTGCTGGTACCCCAGGACCCCAGGTAAGGCTGCTGGGACCAGCCCAGGAGCTGGCCCCAGCCTCCCCTACCCCACCGGGGGCCATGCGCCAGAGCGTGCGTGCAGAGGTGTTCCCTGGGGACAACTAGCAGCAGCACAAATATGTGTTGCTGCTAGTTTCATAGATTCATAGGATTCATAGATGTTAGGGTCAGAAGGAACCTCAATAGATCATGGAGTCTGACTCCCTGCAGAGGC
>NW_005842013.1:1346598-1364207 GCF_000455745.1 Alligator sinensis | reverse complement strand
GGAAGTGTCACCTCCTTGGACCTATTCGTCATGCATCTGCTGATGTACGATAAAGTGCCATTGGCTTTTTTGATGGCTTCGTCACACTGCCGACTCATGTTCATCTTGGAGTCCACTAGGACTCCAAGATCCCTTTCCACTTCCGTGCCACCCAGCAGGTCATTCCCTAGGCTGTAGGTGTGCTGGACATTTTTCCTCCCTAGGTGCAGCACTTTGCATTTCTCCTTGTTGAATTGCATTCTGTTGTTTTCTGCCCACTTGTCCAACCTGTCCAGGTCTGCTTGCAGCTGTTCTCTGCCCTCCGGCGTGTCCACTTCTCCCCATAGCTTTGTGTCATCTGCAAACTTGGACAGAGTACATTTCACTCCCTTGTCCGAGTCACTGATGAA
The DNA here is from genome assembly GCF_000455745.1 of Alligator sinensis. Classification (NCBI taxonomy): domain Eukaryota; kingdom Metazoa; phylum Chordata; order Crocodylia; family Alligatoridae; genus Alligator; species Alligator sinensis. The sequence goes on along the minus strand of NW_005842013.1, from coordinate 1,363,818 downwards.
GACATTAAAGAGTATCGGTCCAAGGACCGAACCCTGTGGGACCCCACTTCCCACACCCTTCCAGGTCGAAACCGACCCATCCACCACGACTCTCTGGGTGCGACCCTCCAGCCAATTCGCCACCCACCGGACCGTGCAGTCATCCAAGTCACAGCCTCTTAACTTGTTCACCAGTATGGGGTGGGATACCGTATCGAAGGCCTTCCTGAAGTCTAAGTATACGACATCCACCCCTCCTCCTGTGTCCAGGCGTTTCGTAACCTGGTCATAAAAAGAGACTAGATTAGTCAGGCACGATCTGCCTGCCACGAACCCGTGCTGGTTTCCCCTCAGCAGAATTTGTCCTGCCGGGCTCTCGCAAATGTGAGCCTTGATAATTTTTTCAGAGATTTTGCCGAGGATGGATTTGTCGGGTTGTCCCCAGGTAACGCACATTTCTGCCTATGGGGATGTGTCCTAGGAGGCCATTTATATGCAAGTCAGCTTATTTCACCCTGGACATCCTAGCACAGGGGTGGGCAAAATGCGGTCCACGGGCTGGATGTGGCCTGCCAGACCAGTCTATCCAGCCCGCAGGGCCCCTAAAAAATTTAGAAAATTAATATTTATCTGCCCTTGTCTGCCTGTCATGCAGCCCTTGATGGCTTGCCAAAACTCAGTAAGCGGCCCTCCACCCAAAATAATTGCCTGCCCCTGTCCTAGCAGGTGAGAACTGTGTAGTTTAATGGATAGAGTGGGTACCTAGAGAACTAGAAGGATCTGCATTTGATCCTGAGTGACGGTGATGGGCTTCCACTCATGATTTTTACTTCCAGTGCAACTCTGAGGCCCACCTAACTTACTTTCTAATGTATACCAGGAGCTACCTGGGGGTAAAGGTGGCTGGGGCATGGTGCTGACCACATCACCTTTTTGTGCCAAAGTTAATGAAAAAGCGGAGAGCTGCCTCCACTACTCTAATGGGCTTCAATGGCTTGTGAACAGGACACCTTCACCATAGCAGGAGGGACTAACCCTTGGAAAAATTATGGGCCTGATCAGTTTGCTCAGGGAGGGTGCAATGGCCCACGGAGGAGGAGGCACAAAGATGACTGCTTGCACAGCTAAAAAATAGGCAAATGAGGGCAGGACTGCTAGCAGGACACAGGCAGCGGCATAACGATTGTTGAGAGCAGTTTGGCAAATGATTTCCATTTAACTGGAAAGCACCTGCCCAAAGCTGGGTGCCCTGTGCCCCCTGGGAAAAGGACATCTCAATATCCGAATGCAGAGCTCTGTGACTGCAACCAATTATTCTGATTTCTAGCAATTCTGCAGCTATTAAAGTTCAGGGTTAGTGGGGAGCTTTCCTGAGGAGGACATTTGCTTTTAATTAAGGAAGGATATGTGAACACTACAAGAAACTCAGTCCCAAGCCCAGAAGAAAGATTGCAATGTAAAGTGCTCTAAAGCGACCCAAGCGATTCTCCTCACTGATAGCATTCTCCTGGTAATGTTTTTATAGAGCGTGCAGGAGGAAAGCATGTTGCAGCCAAGTAAATCCTTCCCCCTTTCCTCTGCAGCTGCAAAGGACCTATGTGTGCTTGTTTGTTGGGTGTCTACCTGCTTTGCACAGACTTTCTATCCCCGTGGTATTTCCTGCAGCATGGGGGCACCCATGACTGTATGGCAGAGGGCCTGGAGCTGTGCAAGAGCAGGGCCGAGATGGGTTGCATTATTGCTGCCTGTATCTACCGGCCATTCTTTCAGGAGAAGGAACAAGTCTTGAGGATGCAGGTCAGACCTGAGACTGTAGTCAGGTTCGGGGAGGGGCTCATCACCAAGCAATTCACCCTCTGTCCTGCACTGGAGCAGCAAGCATCACCCTCCCGTTTCAGACAGCCCGCTCAAGGTGGGCACAGCCCCCTAGGAACTGGAGATTGATGAGGCAGCAGGTCTAGCAATGAAGAGAGTTGAGGAATGTGCTGAAGGACTGCCCAATCTCTGCTCTCTTTGCTCACACTGGGTGCTATTTGCTCCCATAAGGCTGAGGTCAGTGTTTCACAGGGACCACGTCTACATGAGATGCTGACTGCATTTAGTATTTGCATGCACAAATTTAGTATTTGCGTGCACACATTTAGTATTTGCATACACAAGTGCAAGTTACTGTGCAGTAGCGTTGCCGAATGGCTTTTAGGTGACACTGCACAGTAACTCGTCACTACTGTGCAGGAGCGTCATGTCACACTTTGTGCCATGCAATTTTACTGAGCAGTAATAATGAGCTACCACGCAGTCAGCATCTCATGTAGACACAGCCACAAAGCCTCAGTCTACTCTTTCCATTACTTCCACCACAAATAGGCTTGCCAGCATGGGGCAGTGTTGCCTCTTCACCCCAACTGTCTAACCCAAGTATCATGGGGGATGCACAGGTAGATGGGGGATGCACAGTGGGAAGAGAAAGCCATGAAATAACTTTTGAGCCTTAGAATCATAGGATCATGAAAAATTCAGGTTGGAAGGGACTTCAGGTGGTCATCTGGTCCAAACTTCAGACGTCCAGCTTTGCAGCACTGAGGCCTAGGTCCCAGGACTGGCTGCTAAGGAGCACAGGTGCCCCAAGCTTGTTGGTACTGCCTGGTCTGCAATCCCAAAATGCTCTGCAGTCAGGACACCACATCCCCTGTTGTGAATCCTAATGACCTAGCCTGCAATAGTCAGGGGAAGGTTTATTTATTCCCTTCCAGTCTATGGCAGTTTATTCTGGAGTTTTAAATAGACTATAAAAGAGTAAACTTGGAAGTGTATTTCTGAGTCTGGTGCTGGCAAGGTGACCGGGGCTGGCAGTAGAGGAAGAACGGGATTAGAAGAGAAAAACATCCGACGGAGAAGAATTGGGACACGAGCTCTTATCCATATGTATTGCTGGTTTATCAATCAGGATCACCGGGTGGGGAGAGCAGAATGCAGCAGGAAATGGGAGGGAGTGTGCATCTCTGTCTCTCAGGCAGACACTCATTTCTATTTCTGTAGCACTCAAATGCACAATGCACTTTACAAGACATGTGTTCAGGACTCTGGCCTGGGAGAAGGGGAAGGAGTTGACACACGTGCATCCGGCCACGCCAGTCCCCCTTCTTCTTGTCCCCCTGGAAGCTGTCACACTAGCACGAGAGCATGCAGGCTGCGGGTCAGACTCATCACTACTGTGAAGGGAAGAAGAGCAGGAAATGTCAGGAGCCCATTAACTATAGACAAGATAAGGGATTTCTAGTCTTACAAGCCCAATAGGAAGCAAGCGAGATGAACTTCCAAGAACAACTTCATAAGGAAAATGCTCTTCTATAAATCCCCTCTTTAAGGCAAAGAGGCTGAAGTCTTTACATCGAACCCACCACGCCTGGGTTTTCAGCTGAGCTGAACAAATAGCTCAAACTGGATGTCTCCCAATGAGATGTGCTTTCAGGACTGGATGAAACCCTGAAGCTGGAACAACTCCACAAGCCAACTTCATGGCTGGCATGATCCCCAATGCTAACATGCCCCTGGCTGAAGTGATCCCAACCTTTACTAAACACTCACATGGGTTTAGTAAAGCTGCACTTACCTGTTACTTAGCTCCATAGGCCGGGAGACATTGCTCATAGTCCCTCATATCATAGCATTAAGCTCTAGCTCATCTACCATGGTATCTCACAGCAAACCCTGCAGACTCTTCCAGCTGGGCTCGTCACCTCAAAGTAAAAATACTCAAGGGCGCTCGTACACAGTAAGTATCTATTTTTTCAGCATAAAAGCAAAGAGGACGGAAGGAGAAACTAGCCCTGCTGGGGTTCCCTCTGCCTAGTGGAGAGTTTCTACTTTTCTCTTTCTCTCGATGGAGCTTGTTACATGAGGAACTTATAGCTTGCTTTGGCAAACCACCTGAAGGCAGGGTGGGCAAGGAGAAAGGAGGGTGAAGCAGCAGGGGCCTGACCTTGAGAGAACAGCCCCGATGATGTCCGTAGCCATCAATGAAGCAGATCGGCTGTACCGTGACACAGCTGATCACACTCCAAAGACGATGTCTGCTTCCAGCTACAGAGCATCTCTGTATTTCCAGCTACAGAGCATCTCTGGAGGCAGGGGTCTCGGAAAGGGGCAGGGGTGGGCATTGGATAGGTGAGGACTAGGAAGGAGTAGACAAGGAAGAACTCCCTCCACCTAGCAGAGACTCTTACATATAGGGATTGCCCCTAACCCTGTTCACCCAGAGGCAGGTGGGTCCTCCTTTCTATCCCCAGGCTCCAGAGGATGCGGCTCTGTAATGTTTTGGCACTACAGAGCTCAAGCAGTATAGACTTGTGCTTTCAGGTCTGGAAGTCCCCAAGGTTTCATCAGGAAGAGTGGCCTAGCCACATGTGCAGCAGCTGGCATGGGCTGACCTGGTGGGGAAAGCTTCAGGGGAGCCCCAACTACCCAAAACAGGGGGCTCCCCTCTACTCTTGTAAGGCTGGTCCCTCCTCCTGTGTGTGCCACACGAGACAAGCCTGAACTACTATGTTTGGATCCAGATGGGAACCCCCACCCCAAATCAGCTCAGGTTGAGGACTTGAGTTGGGCATGTGGGGGCCAATCACAGCATTGCCATCGAGTTTCTCCACGATAGGAAGCCCTTCGGGTGTGAGGGTTTGATTCAGGATCATTGACGCACATATCCCCTCGTCCCCCTGGCATTTGTCCTTTCCTGCCGTCCCTTTTGCAGGACTCACGTTGCTGTATCGCTGGCAGCACATCAAAGGAAAGCAGCACCTGATTTGAAGTAAAACATGAAGAACGGGACACGGCCGGACTTAAACCAACACAAGCGCGATTACAGCGTGAAATCTCTCTGATGGCATTAATGAGCTCTTGGAGGGGGTTACCCTTGAGATAATCTATATATGCATTAAGAGGGGAACAATGAGCCTCGGTTTGTCCAAGACAGCTGAAGGGAAGTGAATTGTTTGGCGCTTGCCATAATTACCTGCTGACAAAATGGGGCAAACACTGAGGACAATGGTGGGGGGCGGAAATGCTTCACAGGCCCATTTTCCACTTGGCTGTAAACAGGTTTGTGTGACATTTCACATTTCCTAGGGCAAAGTTTTCAAGACAGTGAGTTTTTGCTGCTGTTGCTGATGTTCAAGTGCCTTTAGAAGAGCGGATTACAGGGTGGGATAAAGCTGGCTGCCTGGCTGATATGCGGGCTATCTGGAGATAAGCACTCATTCTATTTTTAATGTTAAACCGCCCCGCTGCCCTTCCCTCCCATTAGCTTTGAGCTAATTTGTGCAGCCTTGATCTTGCAGAAAATAAAAAGCACTCCCTTCCCCCCCTACAACACCTTCACCTGTCTCCGGAGCCAGACACAAACCGAACCACCAGCTTCTGCGATGTCTTGCTACGCAGTGCTTGTTCACACCAGAGAGCTAGAAATCAAGTGACAAAGCCTGTTCTCTTGAAGCTATGAGCTGGCAGAGATTCATATAGTCAATGTGTGGCTTCAGACTGGTGGATGCTTAGCAGAAACATACCCCCTTCCTACACTCCTCCAAGTCTGCTCGCCAGTGAGCAGCTCTTAGAGGGCAGCAGCCAAGACACATTCAGGCTGCACATCCACCTTCTCTGGTGTCTGAATGCAAAAAGCAAAAAATGCATGGTGACCGGGGTTACGATTTCAAACGGGGAGTCAGGTGTTCAGGATGCTGTGTCTGGCCCAAGGGGATGACACCAATATTTTGCAGATTCATGTTTGCTGTGCCCACATGCCAAAATCAGGGATAAAAGAATTGGAAGCGACGCTTGCCATCAACATACCTAACCTTTCTTTGAATGCCTCGTGTGGCTGTAGTGAAGCTGTCTCACTGGACTAATGATTGTCAACCAGGATGCCACAACACCTTGGGGTGCCCTGAGATCCTTTTCAAGGTGCTTCAGGGTGCCACACAATATTCGCACTGTTACGTGTGCAAGCACCTACATGCGATTCACACGGTAAACCTAGAGATGTCAACAGGGAATCCAGAGTGCCAAAAATCTTCTGGCCTCTTGTGGGTTTTCTCAGTTTTTTGCAACAGAAGAATTATTTTATTACTTTCTGTAGTTAAAAAAATGAGTGAAAGCTAAGAGCTGGCATTTTCCGAGGGCTACCTTATGTCCGAGAAGGTTGAGAGCCACTGCCCTAGGCAAACCCCTCCATTCTCTCTTGGATCATCTGAGAAGGTGTAAAGAAGGACCTGGGTCTTTGCACGCTTGGTCTTGCACACACTTAAAAATGCACGACTTGACTCCTGTGAGCAGGCCTAACCAAGTCATGAGAGCAGCATTTCAAGCTGGTAAAAACCAGCACAGGTTCAGTGACATCATTGAACCTATTTTAATCTATACCAGCTGCCAATCTGGCCCATACAGTGCAAGGGCCATTTGCTTTCAAGTACAGCTTTGAAAACCAAACCATGACTTCCCCACAAAAAGAAGAAGAAGAAAAATATATATACATGGGTTCCTTTTTGTTTCACTTTTTTTTTTCCAATCTGGAACAGAAGATGAAAAAAACCAGTTAGCTGAAGGTTAGTAAAGCCATAATAAAGTTGTAACGAAGTGAAGCTCAGTATGGTTTGGTTTGGAGAGAGCCTACTGTATATAAATCTCCAGCATGCTTGGCTCCTGGCGTTTTGATCATCCATGAGATTGCTAAAACATGCAACCCACAGACATTGACCCCCGGCTACACCATGCGCCACATTAAAAGACCGGTCTGAAACCCAGTAAAGAGTTTCTGCTAGAAACAAAGGGGATAAAGGGAGCCGTTTACCATAATAAGGTGCCAGGAAAGTTCTCAGGATGAGTCATGAACTTTCATGGGTGGTACGGTTGGAGGAGCACCCGCCTCGTTTGCGGGAAAAGTGTGTTAACGAGGGGTATGGAAATTCACTTAGGCCAGAAGAACGACGAGGTCAGGGTAGCAAGTAGGAACAAAACGATGAAAGGTCCAGAGAGGAAATTGGATATGTTCTGCCTTAAAATCTCATACCGAGTAAACAACCACATTGGTGCCGTGACTCACTCTCGGATGTGTCACCGATCCAGTTGACGGCCAGCGCAGTAGGGGTGGGAAAGCGAAAAGCTGCCGTGCCACCCCGGGAGTCTTGAGACATCATAATCATCACCAACATTTATACAGTGCCGTCCAGCTAAGAGGTCGCAGAGCATGGATTTAACAACCTGAGATGCAAACTATCTACAGCGTACAGGAATTGCTTCACACATCATTGACACGCAGCTTCCATCTGGAACTGGACGGCCGCAGCTGTTTAACAGCAATGCAGCCACCCTGCATCTTGTAACCATTTAGAGCAGGGATTGAAGGAGAAGATTTGATCCAGCTGAATCTGCAGGGGTAATATTTTATAGCTCAGGAATGTTGTTACCCAATTTGGATGCACATCCCTGCTGTGGTCTCTACATGAGGCCAAGACCTCAACTTTGTATTACTTTTGAAGGTACCTCTAGCAGCACGGTGCCCCTATCACCAGCTAGGACAGTGGTGAGGTACTGACTGAGACTGTGCTGTGCTATATATCGAATCACCAATGCAGCCACTTAAGTGCTCTTAAGGGGAAAATATGCATCCAGTCCAAGTATTCATCTGGCCCAACCCTGTTTAGCTTAAGTAAGAGCTCATCTACAGGGGGAATTTATAGTATATGGCATAGTCATAGCTTAAAAAGCTTTCCAGAGTGACATAAATTAAACTGGAAAAAGGCATTCTCATACCAGAATAAGTGTCCATCTGGAAAGTTATACCAGTGTAACTATACTGATTTAAATTCACACCTTACTTTATATCAGTATAACTTTCCCTTGGAGCTCTTAGACAAAAGCACGGGACATGCTGTAGATAGGAACATGTTGCAGAAGCTAATAACCACCTCAACATCTGGCTACCCCTCCACACTGCCCTGATCTCTTGGATCTGCAGAATTGAAACTCAGACTACTTCAGTAATAGCTGGTCCAAAATTTTCAGTGCTTCCTGCCTCCAAATCCTGAAGTCCCTGCTTAGCTTTGTCCATTACCCTTTCACCTATTGCCTTATCCATTCAGGTTGTAAATTATTCATCTATCATTGTTTGTTTGTACTGTTCCTATAAAGAAATGGGCTCTGGTTTTGGTTGGAGCCTCTAGGAGCTACTATAATCCAAATAATAGTGGCTGATGGGCCAAAACCCCATCCTCCATCCCAAGATCAAGAAGCCAGATTTAATCCCTGGCTGCTCCACAATGATAATGGAAAGAAACCTTCCCCCTTGACTGAGGACTCCTCTTCCTATAAAGAAGAGTCTCTTCATAGCCAGAATTTCACTCCCCATATTGGGAGTATCACTGGCTAGCGGACCCCATGTAGATCCACAGTCAAAGTATAACATGGGGAACCAGATGAAACATTGGTGACATGGTCCACGTGCAGTGGAAATACTCAAATTTGACATCCTGAATTAATTCACTGTAAATCTCTCCCAGGAAACCATCCCTTCAGGTATAGTTACAGCAACATAGAGTCATTTCCTAGCCACAGGAGGCATCTTGCACAGATGTCAGGTAACGCAGCCATCAGCACATCGTTTGTCAGTCGCTGGTTCCTGACACTCGTGCCTGTTTACAAATGCTACCTCACACTTCTTCTTTTACCCAGGTTTACGCCTGGTGTATTTGTTTTGGAGGCGTCCTGCCCTCTCAAAGAGAAATGCTCATTTCCTTACATCAATATAGGTCACTTCCTATGACTTAGTCTTCTTCCTACAATTTATGATCTCACGAGAGTTCACAGGGACCTGCTATTTGTAACACTACCTGTCAGGGCCTGTGAACCAACACTGAATATCCTACTGCAGAATTTTATCTCCTTCATCTTCCCCAGTGAAGAGGGTTTGGTATTGAAAATGGGGAAGCTAAGCTTAAAGTGGGGAATACACCTGGCTTCCCAACCACTGCTTGAAACAACACATGTCTGTATGAGAAAGAGCTGGCAAGAGAAGCTGAAAAGAGGGAAACTGGGGAAAACCATACTGTTTGAAACAGGTAAAGCTGGAATGGAAAAAGTCATAGCAAGCAACAATCTTGCATTAGCAAGGGCCCAAAAATACAACTTTTTTTTCCATCGTAACTGCTGTGAATCTAAAAACTAGATCCTCAGCTGTTTATATCACTGGCTCCATAATCACTGGACATACACTGATTTGCACTAGCTTAGGATCTGGCCTAGCAGGCCAAAATCCCCCCGGTAAAGCTGAATGCAACTCCACTGCAATTGGCTGAAGTGTCTTTGTGCCAGGCTGAACTAGGATCCCTGCTTGCCTTAGTCCAAAGGTTCACACACGAGAATTAGATGGATAGGAGTGAGTGGCCATTCTCCTGCATACAAAGTAAAAGGCCAGGATAATTGTGTGTGTTGCCCTACTTACACTACCTCCATGCTGTGATTTGAAGCATTGCTATGGCTCATACCTACCTGTTGACTACTACTCCGCACACACCAACTCCCAGAAATACAACGAGATAGACACTTCAAGTGGTCCTGAGCACATGGCTTCAGAGCTGCTCTCTGCCATGGGTGTATTGGTGCACACTCAGGGCTGCTCTAAGTCAACCACCTGCCTTATTTCTGGGATCCGGTGAGTAGGAAGGCCGTGCTTTGGTACCTGCCATGATGCTGTCCTGCTCTAGACGAGGCACAAGTAGCCGTGACATAAGAAGGTATTTGGTTTTGTTTCACAATAGTGCAGGGCCCTGAGCTGGAGCTGGGGTTCTCCACATTCACACTAGCCTACAAGGTCCAAATCAGAGAGCATTAAGAGCCTGGGCCTGGCTTCCCACTGCCTTGCTTCTTGCACAAGCCCTTTCAACCAATGCAAAGCTGTGAATAGAAGCACTATTTTGGTGTGGCCACATTTCACAACTACTCTGCCCTCCTTCTCCCCAGATAGCAATGACAGCACAATCTCACTAGGTCCTCAAAACATGCACATTTTAGCACTGTGCTAAGTCCAGGCTAACTCTTTGCAAGCAGATGAAGGAAAGTTGCCATCCATCGGTCAAGCCTAGTATATACTTCCGGCCGAATCCTGCACCCACTTCTCCTCCTGAGGTTTACAGAGACTGCGTCCTTTTTGGCAACAGCCAGTATCAACAGGCATGCCCCAGGGGTCAGTCCTGGGGCTGGTTTTGTATCTTCATCAATGACCTGGAATATGGGATGGAGTGTACTCACAGCAAATCTGCAGATGACACCAACCTGGGGGAGTAGTAGATTTGCTGGAGGGTAGAGCTAGGATTAAGAGAGACCTCAACGAATTAGAGGATTGAACCAAAAGAAATCTCTTGAGGTTCAATGAGGACAAGTGCAAAGTCCTGCACTTAGGACAGAGCAATCCCATGCACTGGTGCAGGCTGGGGGCTGACTGGCTAAGCAACAGCTCTGCAGAAAATGACCTGGGGGTGACAGTGGACAGAAAGGTGAACATGAGCTAACAGTGTGCAGTTGTTGTGGAGAAGGCTACCGGCATCCTGGGCTGAAAAAATAGGAGCATTACCAGTAGATTGAGGAAAGTGATTTTTCCCTTCTATTCAGCACTGGGGAGGCCACATGTGAGTACTGTGGAGCTTTGGGCCCCCACTATAGAAAGGATGTGGACAAATTGGAGAGAGTCCAGCAGAAGGCAACAAAATGGTTGAGGGGCTGGGGCACATGACTTATGAGGAAAGGCTGAGGGAACTGGGCTTACTTAGTCTGGAGAAGGAAAGACTGACGGGGAATTTAATAGCAGCCTTCAACTCCCTGCAGGGGGGTTCGAAAGAGGATGGAGCTGGACTGTTCTCAGCGGTGGCAGATGACAGAACAAGGAGCAATGATCTTAAGTTGCAGCAAGGGATGATGAGGTTAGATATTAGGAAAAATTCTCACTAGGCGGGTAGTAAAACACTGGAGCAGGTTATCCAGAGAGGTGGTGGCATCTCCATCCTTGAAGACCTGACTAGAAAAAGCCTTGGCTGGGATGCTGTAGTTGGGGCTGGTCCTGCTTTGAGCAGGGGGTTGGACTAGATGTGACCCCCTGAGGTCACTTCCAGCCCTCCTTTTCTATGATTCTATAATAAAAGGATCATGCTTGATCCTTGCATATTGCTTATATTAAACACTGAGCAATAGAAAGCTTCATTCCTCCCATGTACATTCCTCACCGTTCAGCTGGTGGGGCAGGTGCTCCATCCCCCCAAATCGAACATTTGCACAGCTCTTACAAACACCATTCTCTCTCCTGCACAGGCAAACAAAGTTGCTCCTTCCACAAAAGGCCAGCTCAGCCCCAGGCAAATGGATAATTCAAGGCTCTCCCAGGCCAGTCATTTGCACAGTAAACAATCCTTTCCAGTTCCCTTTGAAAACAGTAATTAAAGGAAGAGTTAAACCTTCAGAAAAAAAAAATAAATACAAATAAGAAGATCCCTCAGGCTCTCCAAACTGGAAGAGTTCCAGGGACAAATCCCTTTGCAAAGTACTTGGGTTTGCTTGCTTTAGACTCCCTGCCTCTGCCCCCAGGAACCTGTTCTCATTCTCCTTATTTTGATTCTCTATAATTTCTGTCTCAGTTAGGTTGCTTCCCCTGCCAGCTCCTTGCTAGACCTTCCTCACATACAGAGGGACATTTAGTGACATCCTCCCCATCAAATAGGAGGAAAAGGAGGCACCAAAGGATGAAAGTCACAAAGCAGGCAAGCACCAGTATTGGAATTACAACCCAGGTCTCAGGCTAAGTATCCAGGTAAAGAGATAAGAATCCAGAGTCCTTCTATAAACTGTACTGAACACAGTTTGCAGGTGATTTCTTGTTCCGCAATTTCCCATTCAATCTGGGTTTTAACACTTTTTGGCCTAGGAGCAGCAGTCCTGAGGTCAGCAATAGATGTCCAGGGGGGAAGAAGGGTTCTGACACAGACTTTTGAGTCTTTCTGTAGTTGATGTCATTGGTGTTCATTCATTCTTACGCCAGCGCTAGGGACAGAAGTTACACATAAACTGGTTTAAGTGATCAGAAACTGGTTTCAACCTGTAACAGAACAGAGGCTCAATGCCCATGAACCATTTTCAAAATGGCTGAAACTATAAGATAAACCTGGTTGAATGTAGTATCAGACTTACTTGATTTGGCTCAAACTGGTTTATGAAACTTCTGTCCCAGCCCGCTTCCTGGTTCAACTTAAATCAGAGTCCCCCAGCATCCCAGCATGCTTGGGCTGGGCTGGGCTGGGCTGGGCTGTCTGCTCCAGCAGAGAAAGGTTGGGGCGGGGGCAGAGGAAGAAACTGCACCCCAGGCAAATCCCAGCTGGGGTTTGGTGTGGTCCTAAACCCACTTTCCCCCAAGTGCAGAGCTGCCCTGCCCTTTTTTTGCCCTGCTAAACATACTAAAAGTTACTGCTGGCTGCAACTGTGGACTATAAATCACAGAGGCACCTGGAAGAGGAAGTGCTGAATAACCTGCAGAGTCCTGCTGCTGTGAGTCTAGACTGCAAATCCCAGAGACCTCAGGGGCAGCAGGAAGAGGAAGTAAACCCACAGCTCATGCTGTCTACATGCCAGAGAGCCATGCTGTAGTGCCCCTTCCCTCCACCCGACTTCTGGCCTGAGCCACTGCAGGCACGTAGTAGCATTTTCTGAATCAAAAGTGAATGTGTGTCCAGCTGTTTCTCAGTTTAATCTTCACAGCTTAGACTAACCTGCAAAGACTAAATCGATTCAGCCTCGGGTTTTTTGACTGTCTGTACTTAGCCAAGGAGATCTCCCTACCCATCTAATGTAGACAGCAGAGGGGCATTGTAAGCAGGTGATGGCTGGAAGCTGCATCATTGGAGATATTTAAAACTAAACAACAGATACTAGAAGAAGCACTGCAGAGAGCAACCTTTCATCGGTAAGTAGTGAAGTAGGTGACCCTTGCACATCTAGTGTCCTGTGTGCCTGATCCAATGGGTACTGCAGTTAATTAAAGCTTCTCTGGATGTCAGATCTGGCCTGATACTTCACATGACCAAATGACTTCCTGCTGCCTTTTAAGGGTGTTTTATCTTTATTTGAATTTGTGTGAAACCCAATTCTCCTCAGACTTTGGGGAACTTTGAATACAGAGTCTCATAATTATTCATACCTCTCTCTACTTTGACACCATTAGACTATAACGGTTATATCAATAACCCATAGTGGTTTGCCATAAGTTTATCAGCAGGTTGTAAATTATAAACTAGTATCTATGTTATAGTATTATCTAGTATTCAAACAACATCTTGTGCCAGGTGCAGGACAAACCCAGGCTCAAATCCTCAAAGGCATTTAAACACTTAAAAACCCTTGAGGATCCGGGCCATTGAAAATGATGACTGGTGCCTGGAAAAATTAGTATTTACAAATTCTACTTCTTTGTTGATGAAAAACAACTTGTCTCTCATTCCAGTGGAGGGGAAAAAATCATTACGAATATGTTCAAATAAGGATCTGTCAACTACTTGCAAACACAGGAACCAACTCTGAAGCCCACAATAGAGCCCAGTCCAATCACAGTTCAAATCATGGAAAGAAAATGGTTAGCGTATGTGGGACATATTACTTCCTCGTGAAGAAATTAATGTTGACCTGCTGATAAACTGCTAAATACATTCTTGTGTTCAGGAGAGGTTCGGGCTTTCTTTAACTTTCTCCAGATGAAGAATATTAAAGACAGGGCTAGGCAGAGAATATTTTTGTCAAAAGAATTTCAGAGCAGATGTATCAGGGCCGTCCTCTCCAGTGAGATCAGAGACCATTCAGCTCAGCCCGTTTCATTTAATCCCTAGAGACAGCAGTTGCATTTCCAGCATGGGGTTTCTGAACAGATAGAATGGGAAAGCACTGAGGGAGATAACAGGTGACAGAAATAGCCATAGACACAAGAATATTGGCGTTTCTGGGCCCCATTGTGTCTACTATAAATAGTTATTATTACGATTACTATCATTTATAGGCCCCAGAAAGTATAGACAAAGTACCTGTCCTTATCGTTTTACACTTGCTGGTTTAAATTAGGCCTGCATGAGGGATGGGGTATAACTTCTTCACCTCAGGGAAGCAGTTGTGACCCTGAGAGTCAGAAACCCTTTCCACCTCCCCTCTTTCTCCATGGTGGGCAAAGTCAGTCATATTGCAACCATTGAAACAATGCTGCTTGCTAATGCCCTCGTATTTGGCCAGCTGCTCTGCCTGTAGAGAAGGGAACAGGGACAAGATTCCCTATCAGGCCAATGATGCAGGTAGGCCAAGCACTGAGGATGGAGGCAGGACATCCTCTGCTGCTCAGCCCAATCAGCTCAATGTGCTGCAGTCTGGGCACATATGTAAATGGTATGCCCAGGAGCAATAAACTCTGGAGTTTATTACTGCACATTAATGGCACTTGTAGACACACCGCCCTCAGAACTTCTTTGAGCAGTGGTGGCCTTAGGGGAGGGCAAACAGCAACTGCCCAAAGCTCCACACTTTAAGAGGCCTAAAATTTTGCAACAAATGTCCAACTTGCTTATAGGTCATCAAAATTAAGCCTCTAAGGGACCCCAAATGACTCTCTTGCCCAGGGCCCCAACAACCCTAAGGCCAACTGCTTTGAGCTGCTAAAATTGTATCATACATGCAAGGTGAAAGCACTCCAGAAGGTGAGATGGGAAGAGAAACAATCAACAATGCCTAAAAGTAAGTCTAGAACTTGGTAGTTTGTGTTGTTATATGGGTGTAAGAGATGCCATTTCAAGTGCCCCATAAAGCATGTTATTTTTGACAGAAAAATGGCTGATTTTGTGGGGGGGTTGTTTTGGAGGATAGTTGTTTTGTTTTGTTTTGTTTTGTTTTGTTGACTAGCTCTGGTAGCAATTCCAAGTACTTTCCATTTATGGTTCTAGAAGCATACAGCAACCTCAATTTATTTGATTTGGGGATTAGGCTTGAATCTTATGGGAATAACATTACCCACAAAGGGCTAGAATCTGTCTGCCTCACATATCTTACTCCAGGTGCTTAGCATTATACACATGGGCAGTCAGACTGACTTCAGTTGGACTACTCACATGTTTGCTATTAAACATGCCCTCAAGTGATTTGCTGAATCAGAGACTCTGAATTGCATGGTGGAGCTAGTCATGGAGTATGGTGCTGTTTCATGAGTGAGACAGGTAGAATTTGATGTTGTCTGCACCTACTGATCTGCCTGAATCAGAAATCCCATGCAAAGAGGTATTTGTAGTATTACAAATCTCATAGCATTATTTGGAGGCATGAAGTAAATACTACTACTACTACTAATAATAATAACGGTTTCCAAATTCTAAAAATCAGGTTAGCTTACCTCATCTTTCCTCTTTCATTCAAATGACAGGTTCAGTTATGCAAAGTCCTATCACCTCTCCTTAGACCAGCCACTGCTAGTCCCAGTGGTCCGTAAAAAGAAAAGCAGTCCTTAGAGTGCACTGGTCTCACACCAAATGCAGCTTTATCACTGAGGACCAACACCTTGAACTGCACCTAGGAGTAAATGAAAATGAACGTGAGGGTAATACAGGAACAGTTCAACAAAATGGCTCCCCTCTACCACCTACTAGGACAGCCTGAGCCTCCTGGCACTTTGTTGGACCTGGGGAGGATGTAAGAAGGATACTGTTCTCTGAGAATCCCACATACTATTTTCTGAACAATCAAGTGAAGTAGCAGAAGCAGCTGAGGCTTCATGGCTAGGGACAGACATTACATGTAAACTAGTTTAAGTGATCAGAAACTGATTTAAACCTGTAACAGAGCAGATGTTCAGCGTACCTAAACCAGCTAGAAAATGGGTGAAACCTGTTTGAAATAAACCTGGTTGAATGTAGTATCAGACTTAACTGATTTGGGTCAAACCAATTTATGCAATGTCTGTCCCAGACCCCTTGCTGGTTTAAGTTAAACCAGACTGCCCCAGCATCCCAGCATGTTCTCTGGGCTGGGTGGCTCTTTCTGTTCCACAGCAGGACTGCCCCCACCCCCGCTCCCTGGCTGGAGCTCTGGCAGAGACTGCAGGTGTCTGCCTGGCTTCCCGGTCCATGCTGTGGGAGACCAGACAAAGGGAGACAGGACAGGCTTAGGGCTCTTTGGAGCTAATCAACAGGTAGTTGATAATGTGCCTCCTTCCTTGGAACAAGTTGCTTATGAAGAGCTTGAACTAATGAGAGATCCGTTTGTTTTGGTGACATGGTGATAAATGCTGTGTAAGCCCCTGCTGGCTCAGCGAGGGGGGGGGGGCAGGGAATCCCTCCCTAATCAGAGCCTCCTGCCCTGGCCTGGCCACAGCTCAGCACTGTGGAAAAGAAGAGAGGGATGCTCTAGCACCCCCCAGCTTCTAGCCTGAGCCACTGTAGTCATGTGCCTGCATGCCTGGGATATTTGTGCAGTTACAAAGTGATTTAGCTTAGCCAGATTAGACTAGCCCGTAAAGATTGTATCAATTCAGGCTCAGGCTTTTTGAATGTCTGTCCGTAGCCCAGATATCAGGCAAGGCCAGCAGTAGTAAAGCTACCTAAGTTATAGTAGCCTCAACTGGAGCATCTATAGTGCCTCAGTATGGTGGTGCCTGGCTCTGTGCTGGGGTGCTATAGGCTATACTATATATATGGTTTTTTTCCAAGCCAAACATTTAAATTGGGACAAAATCACACATTTTATATTTCCCAGGGGGTCAGGACAGCACTTCTCACATCAGGACTGCCCCAGCCAAACAGATATTTGGTAGCTATGTGAGTAGACTCTTGTCAGTGGCCTTGGATCTCACAGTAAAGACATCAGTGCCATTTGAAAGCCCACATCTCTTGGGAACAGGAAAAGCCATCTTCTTTCGGGATCCTACAGACCTCCACCTCCCAGACACAGCCATGGCCTCTTGGCTGCAGGTGAGGGCTTTTAGAACAGGGAGACAGGGCAGTGGTACTTCATAAGCAGTGGTGATGTGTAGGGGATGCATGGGGGTGCAAGTGCACCCCCTGAGAGCGCTGGTGCACCCCCTGGTTAGCCATGCTCACTGCTTAGGTGATGGGTGGGGGCAGGTGGGAGCGCCAGTGCCCCCTCTGCAAGCACCGGCCTATTGCTGCAGCCACTCCCAGAAGTGGCCACACG
>NW_005842013.1:1332594-1346588 GCF_000455745.1 Alligator sinensis | reverse complement strand
GGGGCCTGCGGTGATCAGCCATGAGGGAACTCCCCCTGGGCAGCGAGATCTGCCACAGGGGGACCCCCCACCCTGAGCAGTGAGATCAGCCATGGGGGCTCCCCCCTGGACAGCAAAACTGGTCGCAGGGGGGACACGTGCCCCTCCGGACTAAGGTCACCCATATCCATAAAGACTCTACGCAATAGGTCTGGATCTGCCCCAGGCCAAGGCAGGAGAGGTCATTAGGGCACCTCTAATTAGATGCTTCTCACTACATTTAGAACAGAGAAAGGGAATAAGGCATGGGTCGGTGGAGAACAAGAGGACTGGCTACAAGGGGAAGGAGCTGACCTGGGACTTATGCCTCAAGGAAGCAAATAAAGGGGATGACATGAGGGAAGGAGCCACAGGATATTCAGTTAGGACAGGAGCAGGTTCATTTTGCTGCTTAGCAATGCATCAGCTCCGTGCAAGCAGAGAAAGCCCCTACTGTGTGAGCAGACCCACTGAAGGTCACATGGGGAACTAGTCAGTGGGCCTCAGGTAGCAAAGAGTAAGGCCCAGGTCTTAAAGTGAAGTGAAAAGTGAGGCAATGCAGCTCCCTGTCTTCTAAAGCAGAAGGGTGGTTTCCCCACCTCTCCTCCTGGAGGGTCAGCAGTGCTGTCCCACATCTCCCCCTCCTATCCCTGGCTGCAGCCCCCTAGGTCCATGCACTTTAATCACCGACCAGACTGTGTATTTGCATCCTGTCCATGTCATGTAAAGGTGAACAGAGTTTGCCAGAGTTCAACAGGATTAAAACCAAGAAGTAATTTGTCCAGTTCCTGTCTCTGGCAGTGGCTGGTACCTAGATGCTCGTGCAGAAGTTGTGAGGACCCCTGAGTTTAAGATCTGTGGGGTAATCTACAGTGGTTCTCAACCTTGTTAGACCTGAGGCACCCCTGGATAGACTCCAGGCACCCCTCAGAAAATGCCAGGTCTTCATTTTCATTTGTTTTTTTGACTACAGAAAAATAGTAAAGCACTTTTTCTGTTGCCAAGAACTCAGAAAGCCCACAACAGGTCAAAATGTTTTTAACAGTGTGGATTCCTGTGTGAAGTCTCTGGGTTTATCATGTAAATCATGTTTGCACACCAAACAGTGCTAACATTGTGTAGTTTCCCGTGGCACCTTTGAAAGCATCTCAAGGCACCCCAAGGTGACACAGCACCATGGCTAAGAATTACGGATCTACCCCAACCTCCTCACCCCACAGTAAGCATTGAAACCCAAAGTTAGAGATGGTGGAAAATATTTTATTTGACTTTTTTTGACAAAATGTCTTCAGCACAAAAAAAAGCTGCCAACATTTTGAATTACCATTAATATTGTCTGGCTTTTCCATTAAAAAAACAACAAAACTGACTTTTGTTTTTCCAAAAGCTGATTTTTTTTCTCTTTTTGGCAAAAATTAATGTTTTTTCTAAAAGAAAAAGAAAAATTTCCTATGGAAAAATTAATAGTATGTTTATGGGATCCAGCCTGAAACTGAAGGTTTATTTCACTTCAAAAAGTCTTATATATTTTGATAATAATAATATTAATAAAAATAATGAATCACTCTAATTTAGGATGTTCTTATTTAAACAGCCAATGCAATGATGAGAATGTGCAAAATAATAATATCAATATCATTATTATCATTAATAATAATAATAATAATAATAATAGTAACAGTGAGTGTGTGTTTAAAATGTATTGTTCTTGAGTGATTATGTCTCATCCCCATGTTTCTTTGCGTTCTTAGGCTTAGAATACATGGAAGTTTCTCTTCTGATGTTTAAACAGTAAAACCACTGCTTTCATGGCAAAGCAATGTCAATACACCCAACATCAAAGACAGGTGGTTAAACAGAGCGTGGTAAAAATATCTTTACGTCTGACAATGAAAAAGATGAAAAGAAGAATAACTTTTACATCTGTCTCGATTACGTCTAATACCAGAAAGTGCATCTGCAAAATGTTACAACAACAACTAAAACCTGTCACTGGCAAAGCTATCATCCTTGAACAATCCAGCTATCTCCTTCTAGCCCTATGACTGCTACTGCAGTAGGTCTCACTCTCAATTTAACTTTTCTTCACCTTTATTTATAGTTTAACAGTGAGTATGAGTGCCATGCTTTTCTGCTCTCCCTGCTTCTGTAGGCATTCATTGCATTCATTGAATTGTCACTGGCAGGAAGTTATGACTGCTGTTGTCAATGATGTGGCATGGATGAAAAAAGGGGTATCAAAAAGACCAGGAGTTTGATCTTCTCCCATTGAATACGATGCCAAAACTACCACTGACTTCAGTGGAGTAAAACTGGGCTCACAGGTATAATATGCATGTCTATAACAATATAGGTATGTGTGTACATGCACACACATATAATATGGACATATATACAAGTAAATGCTTACACAAGCAGTGGGTCCCTCTTATAGGGAACTGTCATTTCACACACTAATACTCACAAGAGTGTAAATCCTGTCTCATGCTCCTCTTCAACCCCATTTCCCATAGTCTCACTAATCTTCCTTCTTCTGAGTCACATTCTTTTCTTAGTAGTTTATCAGATTTTCCTTCACAGGTGTAAAACCATAGGCTTGGAAGGGACTTCAAGGCTGAATACAGACTGTCAAAATGCCTGAGGCTGAATTAATTAAAGCTTGACAGGTTAGTCTAAGTTGTATAGATTGAACCAATAAGCAAGTGAACAGACATTCACTTTTGATTCCAGAAATGCAGCCACATGCCTGCAATGGCTCAGGCTAGAAGCTGGCAGGCACTAGAGCAT
Source organism: Alligator sinensis (assembly GCF_000455745.1). Lineage (NCBI taxonomy): Eukaryota > Metazoa > Chordata > Crocodylia > Alligatoridae > Alligator > Alligator sinensis. The sequence continues at coordinate 1,343,783 of NW_005842013.1, read as the reverse complement.
GCCTCCCTGCTCAGCTGGAGCAGACAGCTTGAGCCAAGGCTAGCCTGCCCACTCTGCAAGCGGGGTGGGGCTTGTGCACAAGGTGCAAAGCATCCTGGGTTGCTGTGGGACTGTAAGTTAACTTGTCTGGAAGGGATCTGGGACAGCAGTTCAATACATTGATTTAACCTAAATCAGTTCAGTCTGATACTACATCCATCCCGGTTTATCTTAAACTGGATTGGAACAATTTGAAAGTGGTTGATGTGCACTGAACTTCTGTTGTGTTACAGATTTGACTTGGTTTCTGGTCACTTATACCAGTTTATGTGTCCCTAGCCCAAGGGCCATCTTATGCAATGAGACAGGAAGACAGGAATGCTATTTCTAATCCATCCCTGTCAAATGCTTATCCAGCCTCTTCTTTAAAACCTCCGATGAAAGAGGTTCCACCACCTCCCTAGGCAGCTTACTCCACTGTCCTACAGCTCTGGCACCTTTTCTGATATTTAGACTAAATCTGTTTTGATGAAGTTCAAGCCCAGCAGGTATACCTTCTGCCACTGCTTCTGTGAGGATGCTCCCTCCCTCTCTCCATGCATCAGGTTTTTTGGTCCTAAATGATCTTGATGGTGGAAATAGCCTCTGACCCCAGTTTCTGCAAAGCTCTTTCCTGTTTGTGTGCTGACTGTATTGTGGTAACTGCCCAGGTACCCCTGCAGGAAGTAAAAACTCAACTCTGATAGCTTATCTCTGTTTTCTTCACATGGCTGTTGGCAAAAGTCAATACAAGGGACTCATAATAGATTTTGCAGTTCAATTGCATAAGAGAGGAACAGTTCTGTGCCTCTATTTAAATAGCCCAAACCCGCTGCATTAGACTCTCTATTACCCCTTGCTCCACACAGCCTCTGCCTTCTTTCCTTCATATCTTTTTTTCTCCCTTGCAGTTTCATCCCACTGTCCTGTCTACCTCTGCCTTTATAGTGTAACATCCTACGTTAGACCAAGTTCTCTGACTTGCTCACTGATCTTTGTAACAAGCCCCACCCTAGGTCATCAGCCAGATTTGAACCTTGGGGCTAGGGTTCAGACATTCAAAAAGCCTGAGCCTGAATTGGTACAATCTTTGCAGATTAGTCTAACCAGGCTAGGCTGAACCAGTTTGTAACTGCAAAGACATCCCCTCTGGACTGAAGAAATGCAGGCACATGCCTGCAGTGGCTCAGGCTAGAAGCCAGGGGTGCTAGAGCAGCCCTCCCTTCCCTTCCAAAGTGCTGAGCAGGGGGGGGGAGGGCATGGCCAGGTCCAGAAGGATTCTCTGATGAGGGAGGGGTTCCCCTCCCTCACTGCTTGTGACCAGCAAGGGAGCCAGCATTTAGTTACACAGGGAGTTACACAGCATTTAGTTACACAGGGAGTAACCCAGCTTTTTCCCAGGAAAGAATAGAGGAATATTACCAGCTGACCTATTGATTAGCTCCAAAAAGCCCTAAGCGGACATGTCCTGTCTGCCTTTGCCCTGTCTGCCTTACACAGACACCTCTTAGCATTAGCTGGCATACCACATGCTGGCTATAGTCCGTGCTGTGAGAGAGGGAAGGGGGGAATCCCTGCTTGAGCAGGGGCAGGAGAGAGCAAGAGCAAGCCAGGCAAACCCTGCTGTACCTGCAGTCTCTGCCTGAGCTCCAGCCAGGGAGCAGAGGGACGGGGCCATCCCTGCTGTGAAGCAGAGAGCCCTGCCCAGAGCTGCAAAGCATCTGGGATGCTGGGGGACTCTCATTTACGTTACCCCAGAAAGGGGTCTGGGACAGACATTGCATAAACTGGTTTGACCCAAATCAGTTAAGTCTGATACTACAATCAACCAGGTTTATCTCAAACTGGTTTCTGCCATTTTAAAACCAGTTGATATGCACTAAACATCTGTCCTGTTACAGGTTTAAGCCAGTTAAACCTGATCACTTAAACCTGATCACTTAAACCACTTTATGTGTAATGTTTGTCCCTAGCCTGGCTCTTTGGTACTAAAGCACTGACTGATAACAGCTAAACTGAAGAAACACCTTAGCAAATAGCAATATTATCTGTTATCCTCTCTACAGCCCTGCCATAAGAGAAGAGTCTGACATGGTCTTTGCAAAGTCATTGCCATTTCATCCTCTCTTCCATCCCATCCCTTATCTCAAGAGTTTTGCAAGGCTCAAAGAGGCATTAGATGTTGCTTTAGATAACAAGAACACCCAGGGCTATAATAATCACAAATGTTTTGGAAGGGATGCAAACTCCTATATTTAACAGCTGAAGCCAAAGATTATTAGGTGTTAGGATTTTCATGTGGTCAAATTAGCCCACATCTATGAACTGCAGGGCTTCTTGCACATATTTCTGCAATGTCTGTTAACAGTCACTGTGGAAATATTTCAGTGGATGAAGGCCTAATTATGTCTGATAACTCTGATATTTCTGGGTACATTTTTAGGTATATGTAAAGCTATTTAAAGTCATGTTTAGAGTTTTCAGTGGCTTCTTCTGAGCTTTGCAAAGTTCAAGTCAGGGAAAACCAAGTTGGAGCTATTCTGGGAATGTCCTACCCTTTTCTCACTCTCTCAGGTGGTTTCCCCATACTGCAGGTTTGCTGCCAGCACATAGATAAATCCCTGTTCCCGGTGCATTTTCTGAGCTGTTAAGAACAAATGGAGAGTAGGAATAACAACAAAGGTAAATGGGAGAAAGCACAACATTTAATGCTTGCTCGTAACAAACCTGGAGAATAGAAGTTGTCTCCAAAGGGTAACTGTGTGTCCCGAATACAACCAATCATGAGTCTCACAGCCCAGGCAGGCAAGAATGGATCTGTTTATTCTGAAGCAAGGAAGGAAAAGAAAGTCCTTTTTCACACTGAGCTGAGCTATAACGATCACTTGTTGTCTTTAGGCTTGTTTGCTCCAGGGGACAAATATCACAAAGAGGAGAGGAAAAAAGATCTAGTCTAATATCTGTTGCCTTCACATAGTTTATGATCATGGGCAAAGCTTTCCTTGCTGAGTAAATATTGCAAAATAAAATAAAATAAAACCAAACCCAAAAAGGAGAGACTGATTGGGGTTTAATTTGCTAGGGCTGGAAATCTTCTGCTTAGTTTCAATCAAGCCTGAAAGCAGTTGGCATGTGATCCTTTGTGGATGAAAATATACAAGCTTATTGCAAATTATGTGTCCTCTGGGGTTTCCCACAGCCTTTTGGCATACCTAATAAGTTGAGCTATAAAGGGACAGGGTAAATGAAGGGTCATAACTTCGTCTAATTATTGCAGTCTAAACTTCCATCAGGGTACAGAGGAGGAGTCCTGGGCGAAAGCACGGGAGGCTAAGAGTTCAGAACGGCCCGTTCTTGAGAACCATGATTCATCTAATGAAGGTGCTGACAGGGCTGTCCATTGCAGCAGGAAGCAGTGTTACATCTGGATTTCCATGACCTAATCAAAGGGTGACTCTTTGGAGTAGCAGTCACTCCAAGGGGAAAGCAAAGTGGGAGAGGAAATCCAGAGGAGGTTAAACAGGGTAAAACATGGTCAGCATTACCCGGTTGTGCTGACAAAGGATCCTTACCTGCCACCATCCATTCGAACATCTTGGGTCTGATCCAAAGCCCGAGGAAGTCAATGGAGAGTCTTTCGACTGTCTTCAGCAGGCTCTGGATCTGGCACTTACTGTATCAAGGGACCTTGCTCCTGGTAAAACTGTACTACAGAAAAATACGTGTGTGTGTGTGTGTGTAAAATCTCCTGATTTTCCATGTAGCCTGTCCGCATGATTCAAAGAGATTGCAGCAAAGCAAACTGCTCAGTTTTTAGATGTCCTGATAAACTGAAAGAAGCGTAGTGATAGGGTGATTAAGGTTCCTTCGCTTTAGACCTGGGGTGTGAGTCCAAGTCTCATTTTGGATGGTGCTGAAGGTGGCCTCTAGTTAACCCAGCTGTAAATGGGCACATGGTCAATTTGGATGGATAGGCCAGAGATGATGTCAGCCACAACACTCCCTCCTCTCCCACTGCTGAGGGAAACCAGAGTGCGGTAACCAAGCTAGCCATATATGGATGGGAAAACCTTTAATTAGCTAGGGAAAATTGCAAGGAAGGTGATAAGGAATACAGGTTGTAGCCATGTTGCTCTGCAGGCAAAAGTAATCAGAACTCTTGGGGAGGTGATATTTTTTATTAGATCAACTAGATAGTTGCAAAAAAAAAAATCTTTATTTGCAAGCTTTCAGTCACACGCACCCTTCCTCAGGCATAGGAGAGTGCAAAGATTGTAAAACTTCTCCCAGGTAGAAATAAAAATTCATATTACACAGGAAAGTGACAATGGGCTCAGAGGAATTCACTTGATGACTAGGGACAGACATTAGACATACACCATTTTGAGTCATCAGAAACTGGTTTAAACCTGCAACAGAACAGTTATTCAGTGCACATAAACCAGTTTGAAAATGACTGAAACCAGTTTGAAATAAATCTGGTTGAATGTAGTATCAGACTTAGCTAATTTGGGTCAAACCAGTTTATGCAATATCTGTCCCAGACCCCTTGCTGATTTAAGTTAAACCAGACTCCCCCAGCATCCTGGCATGCTCTCTGGGCTTTCTGCTCCACAGCAGATCTGGCCCCTCTCCTCTGCTCCCTGGCCAGAGCTCAGCAGAGACTGCAGGCATCTGCCTGGCTTGCCCCTGCTGCCCCGCTCCCCTCCCCATCCCCTCTGCCTTACACAGACACCTCTCACCATTAGATAGCAGACCACATGCTGGCTACGGTCCGTGCTGTGGCAGACGGGACAAAGGCAGAATCAACAGGTAGCTGGTAGTGTCCCACTGTTCTTTTCTTAATGGGGTGATAGTAAACACTGAGTTAGGGGTGATAAACACTGTGTTATCAATTCCCTGCTGGGCTAGTCAGAAGGGAAGCGGGGGACCCCTCCCTGATTAAAGCATCCTGCTGGGGCTTGGCCATGCCCTCCCTCAGCTCAGCAGTGTGGAAGGGAAGGGAAGGCTTTCCTAGTGCCCCCCCAGCTTCTAGCCTGAGCCACTGCAGACATGTGCCTGCATTTTCCCAGTACAGAGGGGATGTCTCCACAGTTACAAACTGATTCAGCCTAGGCAAGTTAGACTAACCTGCAAAGACTGAACCAATTCAAGCTCAGGCTTTTGGAATGTCTCTCTCTAGCCAATGAGGAAAAATAGAGCCAGACACTCCTTTCTCCTGAGAGGGGAAGTATCTAGCAATGAGTAAAGAACAAACAGCTCTCTTAAGCATATCTTGGATTATGACCGGTATTATTTGTATCTCAGTAGCACATAGACATCCCAGCCAAGGCTGTGGCTCCATTTTGACAACTCCAGCCCCAAAGAGAGAAAAAAAATTAAGCACACAAAGGTCAGAATGGAAATAGGCACAGAAGTTGATTAACTTTTCCATGCCACCTACCAGAACCAGAAATAGAAACCAGGTTTCCTGAGACTCACTCCAGTACTTTATTTGCTGAACCATAGAGGGAACGGTGCCAGAGGCTGACAATTTAGAATCGGGGTAAAAAAAAACCCCAACTCCGTTCTTTTATCTAGGAAGAGGTGTTCTTTCCTGAGGTTGTTTGTGGAAGGAGCTGTCCTGGGGGAGAGAGTAAAAAAGACAGGACAAAGGAATCATGACAATGACATAGAGGTAACCAAGTATGTACTCACTGGCTAAGGCCTCAACTCTCTTTAACCCTACACCTGTAATTCTTCCACTTGAACAATAAGAGGCAAAGTTAGTTTATCTGCCGGTTATTTAATTAACGTGAAAGCCAGCACAGATTCTTTTCCCCAAAATTTTGGAAGCATTTTAAAACTTGAGCCCTATAAGAAATCATTCCTCTCCTCTCTCTGAGATCTGGGATAATGGTTGAAATGTCATGCCTCTGCTACTTCCTCACCCTGTGCTATATCCATTTATCAAGGGCTTCCAGCAGAGTTGGAGCAGCTGGTCCAAGCTGAGCACCAGGTTGATATTTGAGGCAAAGTGCGAGCCAAATTCTTTTTGATTTACACTGTCCACCAATCCCTTGGAGTCAATACAATTACAGATGGGCAGTGTTAAGTCAGCACTGAATCTGGACACTTCTTGCAGTGTCTTTTAATTGGCATTCATTTATAAGAGATAGTTAAGACTATATATAACATGCAACACAAAAAATGTTTTTGCCCCTGCTCTCTCTTCCACTCTTTTCTATCCTTGACTACCAGAGTCCAAGGAGCCCAGCTTTCTGTTTCTCTGCGCCTTGCACTTTCATTGATACCTGTGCCGACTGGGCACAAAGTAGGCAGCAAAAGGTGTCTAAACATTCATTAATGTGCCATAGTTAATGCACATTTAATTTAGTACTTCCTTAATGAAGTACTTACTGAATGCACAATAATTATATTTACTGCACAGTAACACTGATGCACCTTTTTTGATGGTTACTGCACAGTAGCCTAATAACACTGCACAACAGGCTTATGACTAGCACGCTACCTTGTAGTGTTATTAGGCTACCACACTATCCAATTAGAAACGTGGGACTAGATCTGACCTCACTGTCACCAGTGTATACTTGGAGTTCCTCCATTTATTTCAGTGGGTTTCTCCTAACTTACGTCAGATCAGCTGAGATCAGAATGTGGCTTAGTGCTTTGCATCCACTTTATACATGGTTACACAAGGTGCAGAGTGGTAAAAAAAAAAAGAAGAAGCTAACATATCTGAGTGGTTTCCAAATAGGGGAGAACTTCATATGGAAATAAGACTGTCTTCCCCATATATGTATATCTGATGAATTAGACTGTTGCCTATGATAGCTCATGCCTCTCTGAATCTGTTAGTTTTTAAGGCTAAAACAGACAACTGGTTTAATGCAGCCATGATTGGTCTGGGATATGCCTGGCATCACACTGTCATTTAGACATGAGGCTTAAATGGCAGTTAGCATAACCTAGTCGTACTTGTTCCAAGGCAAAGTGTTAATTTGAATATTTCACAGGTACTTAATGTGGAACGATGGGCTTGTCCCGTTGTAAGGTCTGGGGTTTGCCGTGAAATTAAAGTGCTCAAATGCAAATCGGGTCAGTTGGCTGTTTTTAGCTTAAGGTGCGTATCAAAATTGGAAAAAATTGAAAGTCCAATTGGCTTGGTAGTGACTTTTAGTCTTGCTTTACAGCTACTCATGGGACATGCCATGAGAAGGTAGTCAGTGATATCTGATGCCATAGGAAAGAGAGAGCCTAAGGTGCCACCCTGCCCTACCTTCTGCCTCAGCTAACTATCTAACTCAGCTAACCACCTGTCTCTACTCTGTATGGAAGTGAGAGAGGTGTTTAGGATGAGAACAGCATTGCAATTAACTGTTAATTGGCATTAAAATCTGGATGCAGCGGTCTCTCTATTGTGATACCTGGAGGCTGAGAGCTTCTTCGGCCGCATCTACTGTAGTTTATATGGCAGCATCTATGTACTTTAACCTCATAATTTTTTGGACTTAATATGGACATTGTGACTGGCCAGATCAATCAGCCATGTAACCTTAGAGATCCAAATGCAGACTGAACAGAAGATATGACAGAGGGGAACCTCATGGGACTAACACAGAATAGCTCCTGAGATCTCTCAAAATGGTAGGGGGAGAGCCACTCAAAACCAACGTCATCAGCCTCTGCTAAGGCATGGAGAGTGCATACAGACATATGGGGGGGTTAGGAGGAGGTTAGATCATATTAAAATTGGCCACCTAATCTAATTTAGTATACCCAGGTGCAGACCTTACACTTAAATCCCTAGCTAGGTCCATCTAAGAGCAAGCTATACAGAAGTTTGAGGAAAGTTATATCAGTCTAAAAGTGGCCAACCCAATCTACGTTAACCCTACCTCAGAGGTAGTTTAACTTAAATCAGAGTGGCCATTTTTAAACCAATCTAACTTTACCAAACTTCTGTACAGTTCCCAGTGCAGTCCCAGGGTTGGGAAAGCCCAGCCACTGGCCCCAGCCCAAGGGCTGCGTATTTTCCTACCCAGCCTACCCCCCGCCCATGCCCCCAATCCCTCCTGCAGGCCCCAATAGCCCCCCAATCCTCCCCATGGATACCACCTGCCCCTTAATCCCCTTTGCAGATCTCACTTGCCCCTCCAGTCTTCCCACAAACCTCCCTAATCTGCCCTCTGAGCCTGTGTGCCCCCCAATCTCACCAACCTGCCCACTAGCTCCCCCCATCCTGACTTACCTTAGGTCAGGTGGCTATTTTTCACTCGATCTCACCTCCCCCTAACCTCCCTGAATGTCTGTACTCAGCCAGAGTTGCGTTAACTCCACCTCATGCTCAATACTATGTAAAGCAGGTGGTAGTTCTGAAAGAATAAGCATGGGTCTCCACACATCACCAGGAACAGACCCTCAATGACCACCTCTATACAGTCTGTATTACACACATAATGATCTACATCTAAGAAATACAGTTCTCTTACCCTAAGCTATTTTAAGCATTGAAAGCCAGAAAAAGAAATTGTTACTACCACATTGAATTATTTCTTTAAGGCAGAATGAGCACTTGCTGACAATGCATCACATAATAAAATGTAACTCTTCCCTTCCTAACAAGTTCAGCCTGAACTAACAGAAGTGCAGCCCTCCAAGACAACAGCGCTGCAGGGCATAATGCTTCTATTCAGCAACCGACTTACGAATCCCAGTGGTGCTCTTTGAAATCAGCAGTCAAAATACGGACAAGTTACAAAGAGTTAGAAAGGACTTACTGTGTGCCGGATACTGTACCTCAGCAGTATCCAACAAATAAACTGCAATAGCCTAGCTCTGTATCATTAAGGGCAGATATCAGCAATTTAAGCTTTCAGTTACCATGGGATAGGAGGATACATTACTACCAAGCAGATGACAAGCAGGAAGCCCCAACCTCTTTTAACTCATGCCAATGTATTTGCTTATCCGTACCCTTCGGGTGCTTGAAGCTAGATTCTCCGCAGGTATAAAATTGACATAATCTCATTCAAGTCAATGGAGCAACACTGATTGCCACCAGCTATAGGCTGGCCTTTAAAGTTCACATAAGGATTGCCATTCACTGGGTCAAACCATAAGTCCTTCATGTCCAATCTCCTGTGTCATACAGTGGCAGAGAGTAGAAGCTGAAAGGGAGCATGAACCAGGGATGGCCAGGGTTTTTTTCTACTGTACTTCTCCCACTTGCAACCTCCAGCGTTTAAGGTCTAGGAGGCTGTGATTCAGAGGCTATGTCCCTAACTCCTGCACTCAGTAGCTACTGATGCCCCTTTCCTGATGCCTTTGTTTGGTGTTATAACAACACAGAACCCCTTTGCCATCATTCATCGCCCTCCTCCATCCCCGTTTACTGTTCTGTCAGTTCATCCCGTAGAACAGACATGGCCAAAATCATCCGGCCCTTGGGTCAGACCTGGACTGTCGGGCTCCTCATTGTTTGCTGTTGCTGCCACAGGGCAAGCAGATGCCAAGGGGGTTCATGCAACCATCGCTTGCCCCCTGCTGCCAAGATGCATCCCCAACGGGACTCTGTACCCTGGATTTCAGCAGTGGGTCCCATCCCTGCTTGCCTCGTGCCCCGAATTCCTCTTCCTCCACAAGCCCAGCAAGTCAGATGACGTGGCTTCATGGGGACTTGGGTTTGACACTCCTGCCATAGAGTATGGTTCAATCCTCTTTCCGTGTTGAAATGTTAAGTCCCCACTTTTGTGCAGAACAAAGGAAGCACCAGCAGGCCTTCTGGGCTACAAGGAGAATCAAAGAGTGGGAGCAGGCTTATAATTCATGCTCCATCAATCATGGACCATTTGGGAGCTGCCTCATAATGTAGCCAGAATCGGAGGGAGCCCAGCTGTAGGTGCAGCTTGCTAGAAATGAGGGGGGAGTTACAAAAGCCTCATTTGTAACATTTTATGGGCACGTAATAGCATGATTTTTCAGTCCATTTATGCGGGGCTCAGTATGAACTGAGGATGGGTGCCAAAGTGAAGCCAAGGCTGGAGTCAAGCTAAAATCAGTCATCTGTATCTTCTTAATGTAACGATGCCCCTGGCTGGGTTGCTTGCCAAGACTCCTTGTTCTCCGAGCGGGAGCCTCCGCTTGATTGGGCTAATGGCCCTCGCACATTCACTTGAAAGCAATAGCGGTCATAAACCTTTCTACATCGAGCGACCACCAGAGGACAAAAAGTCACACACTGTGCTAACATGTGTTTCATTAACACACTGCACAAAGTTCCTTACCTTGTCCCAGCTGTCAGCTTCTCACTTCTTAGTAACATGAAAGTTAGCTGGAGCTAGCAAAGCTGCTCCCTCTACGACAAATATTGATCCCAATTCAAAGGCTGTGCACTTAGGGCTGTGGACACACAAACTCTTGGTGCTCTTGCAAAAAGGGGGGTGATTCAAAAGGGCAGCAGCTATTGTTATGTGTGAACGAGCTGTGAATGATTGAAATGCAGCAGCAAACCTACTCTGGCTTTAACCCTGGATGAAGGAGTGTTAAAAGGATTTGCCATTTGAATCCTCCTCTGCTTGTTCATGCATAACAATTAGAGCATAAAACCATTTCCCCTTTTGAAGGGCTGCAAGGTTCCCGTGTATGTCCACACCTCAACTGGGGACTTCAGTGGTTAACTGAGATCATTCACACCGTACAGACCGGGAAACTGAAAGACAGCATGATGACCGAACGAACGGGCCCATGTCGTATAGTGTCACCGGCTGATCAAAACCCAGCAAATGCATTTTAGTGTTTTTCATTCGCATGTCATATCCAAAGACACTTGTCAACACTGCAAATATGTCCAACCACCTCTATAGCTGGTTGAAGAATATTATATGTGACAAATTTTGTTGAAATGTGTTGCTGTGGTTGCTTTATGCCAATCTTTCGTGCATGCATCCATAAGCTGACAGTTTTAGGTTTGAACAACTTAAACAACCACATCAGAGAAAGAGCTGAGGGCAAAATTAGAGATTCCTGACTTCCAGTCTGCAAGACTCAAGGCTCAGATTGGGCCAGCTCAGGGTGACTGGGTTAGAAAGCATATGTTCTCATATCATATATATATAATTTAAGAAATATAGCTATATATAATAGTTAAGAAATATATATATATATATATA
>NW_005842013.1:1311241-1332476 GCF_000455745.1 Alligator sinensis | reverse complement strand
ATTTAGATTTATCTGTGTAGATATTTCTTAAATATTATAGAATATATAAATATATATAAAGTCTATATTAGAGAATTTATATATATAATTTAGATGTATAGATATGTATATATATTTCTTAAATATTATAACATATATAAATATATATAAATATAAAGTCTATACTAGAGAATTTATATATATATATATGTCTCTAGTTCTTAAGGCAATTAGGAAAACTGACAAAAAATGACCAGAGTACAATCAGTGTAGAGAGGGTGGTCTCTGCCTGCTAAAAGCCTGTCGTGCTGTAAACTTGTTACTCTTCATTTCAAGGCACTATTAACCCTGAAGCCTGATGAACAAATAAATATTACCATTGTTAACTATTTCACAAAGTTGATAGAGAAAGGGAGAAATCAGTTTATGAACTCCTCTGCAAATTGCTGAGTGGCATGTCGTTTGCAGGGCATGTCCACAAGGGAGCAAGTTGGTTTTCCACTTGGCTCCCAACTATCGTTTGGGCTAGCCTTATATTCTCATGCTTATTAGATATAAAGGGACATTTGATCTACATATTCCAGCTGTAATTTTACGGCTACAGCCTCAGAGACAGCTCAGCATTTTGTAAATAAGGTAATTTGAAAATGGAAATGAGGGGGGTTGGGGAACAAAAAATGAGTGCAAGCAAGGAGCTGACATTTTTGAGGAGAGCATTGAGTCAAACAAGGGGTGCCTTGAGTCTAAAAAGGTTGAGAGCCACTGTCCTCACCTACCCTGCTTATTACTCTTCACTACATTTCCTTGGAGTTGAACGCTACAAGGCGAGGACGTGGTCTTCGGGTTATGGAAAAGGAGTGCCTTCTTCCAAAGAGGCAGCAACAGGCTCAGTCTGAAAAGAATAGAGCTGGAAGGACCTTTTTATCTGCAGTGGATGCATAAACCCCATTATGATTTGAAAGACAGGACCAGATTCTTACACCCTTGTTCATATGGAGTTATACGTCATCCTGTAAGTAGTTGCATGGAAATGATGGTGAGTGAATACCCAACAACCTGGATACCCAACTGTAATATTTTCCAGTCAAAAAACTGCCTTCATTTCCCCTGAAAAAGAAAGTCTAAGATTAAAGTGTGTCTCATACACTGAAGCAACATAACAGAAAGTAAGCAAAATCATTCTGCTAAACATGGCTTGAAATTCAGTCACGTTTCTTTTTAATTTTTAAATTTTTGGGGGGGTGCAAGTTACTCCTTTTTTGCAGAGGTTTTCTGAAACACTGGTGCACCTTTTACACTGGAAAATACAGTATGTACTATGAGGAAAGGTATCGACATCAATGTTTTCATAAATTATTCTCCTCCTTTCAACTGCTCTGTTTCTACATTTCTATTGATGTTATTTTTGGACACTGGCACACACGTTTTCTCTTAAAACTTGTTTCCACTATAATTTATGGCCTTGTTTCTAGAGCAGGTTGAGGTTTCTTTGCAGTTCTGTAGAGAACATGCTGATTATCTGGTTGGAGCGGTTCCAGTGGTCATCTCCCTGAAACATGATATTCTCACCAATCCAGAAGAATATGTTCATCAGCGGATGAATTATACACACGCTGCATGCAACGGTCCTTGCCGGCTGGTGTGTATTTTCATAGGACCAGCCCACCTCATTTTTCCCTCGAAGCTGCGCTTACAAGGGGTCACTAGAAATGGTGCATTTGAGAGACTTTATGCGGATCCTAAGGCCCCTGTAACTATGGCTCATCTCATTCCTTTTATTGTAAAATTGGATTTTATCCCTCTATAAGGTAACCCAGATGTTCCTTTAAAAAATAAATACACCGGAGGTGAACTTGGCTGTGATCTACTTTTGAGCAAGGTACTGAACTACCATTTGATTTATATGTACAAATAAAGCTTGTGTCTCTACCCATTTATATCTGCATATTTGTTCATATCAAGTGCTAACAAGATGATAGCTACAGGACTGACAACACAATATCAAGTCAAGACAAAGCAAAAATTATTATTGTAAGGATAAGATACCACTTTTCTATGTCCAAGGTAGCTGACATTTGTTGTACAGACACCCTTGTGTCATTGGGAGTGGATCAAGCCTCTGGTGGGTATTCAATGTATTATGCACTATACACCTAAAAGACCCGAAATGATCACATTTCCAGCGTTGATGCAATGCTATTAACCCTGCAGACCCTGTGTAAAGCAGAGCCGGTACTTCCATTCTGTATGTGGAGGTAAACCCCACTGTGGCTGTCTGCCTCTGGCAGCTTGGAGTTTGCTGGTTTGGTCCCATATAACACTATTTGCAGAAAACAATCAGGGCTCACGGTAGAGGTGAGACCTTTTATTAGACCAACACGATTTTTGCAAAAGCTTTTGTTTGCCATTAAAGAATTTGCTTGCAATTAAAGACATTTCTTTGCAAAGAAGCATGTTGGTCTAATGAAAGATATCACCTCCACCATGAGCCCTGGTTGCTTTTTCCTCTAGACCAGTACGGCTACAACCTGGACACCTGACTATAAGCAGCCCTGCAAGGCTGAGGCACCACTGCAGGCCTTTCTAACCTTAGGAATCAGGCTTCAATGGTGCCTCTCTGCCTTAGCTTCTCCACCTGTAAAATGGGCCTAATAACAATATATTGCCTTTGTGAAGGAGCTTGAGATGATGGAATGAAAAACACTAAGGGCAAATGAAAAGCATGGAGGGAAAAGCACTCCGGGTATGAAACTGGGTTGTTGGTTGTAGCCGTGTTGGTCTAAGGACATGGGCAGGCAGATGTGATGTCTTTTATTAGACCAACTGAGTAGTTGGGGGAAAAGTTCTTTGCAAAAAAAGTTCTTTGCAAGCTTTCGGGTGCAGTCACCCTTCTTCAGGCATAGGGAGTCTCTGCTGGTCTGAGACTCCAAGGAATGAAAGAAGCTAAAAGTGTGACAGGATGTCAGTGAGAATATCCCTGTTCTAACTTTTGGTTTCCTAATTTCCACCTACTTATATTGTCACTGACATCCTGTCACACTTTTAGCTTCTTTCATTCCTTGGAGTCTCAGACCAGCAGAGACTCCCTATGCCTGAAGAAGGGTGACTGCACCCGAAAGCTTGCAAAGAACTTTTTTTCCAACTACTCAGTTGGTCTAATCAAAGATATCACACCTACCCAAAGAACCTGGCCTCCGGGTATGAAAAACACCGAGGGCAAATGCTAATTGTCTGGGGCACTGCAAGCTGTCTGTGAGGACATAGGGCCCCAGATGATTAGCATTTACTTTGTGAGTACGTAGGGTCCTGCAAGCTGTCTCTGAGTACATAGGGTACAAAAGAGCTCCATGTAATTCCCCAACTCTGGAGTTTCTTTGGGCCAGAGTTTCCAGAGAACTTGGCCTATTGGATGTGTGTTGGGTGCTGAGCAATATTCAAGATCTAGGACAAGGGCCAGGTTCTCAAAGACGCTCCCTGTGCCTGAAGAAGGGTGTTTGTACCCGAAAGCTTGGAAAGAAGAATTTTTCCAACTATTTTGGTTGGTCTAATCAAAGACATCAGATTTACCCGAAGAACATTGTTTGCCTTTAGGCTCCTAAGGATGTAGACAGACACTGGGATTCTCAAAAGCGCCTACGTACCTAAGCACCTTGGATTTCAATGAGAGTTGGGTACCTGCCTGCATAGGCACTTCTGAAAGTCCCACAAGATGCATCTTTATGAATCTAAATGCCTTTGAAAATCTGGCCCTTGGAGTCCAAAATGGGCACCACTTCTGCTAGCTAAGTTTGGCCTTCGGCACTGTTAGTATTATGCAGTGATAAAGCCAGGACGTGTCGATTCAGTGCGAACCCTTTCTTATGATTTAATTACTCCTAGTGATCTCTCTGGGGCAATGCCTCGTTTCTACATAGTTTCTGGTGACTCTGAGTCATGCCATTACCGGAAGGATACACTCATTGTAGACCTTCCTTTATAGGGTAAGGGGGAGATTGCTTTACATGGGGTCTTTCATCTTCCCTAATATGCTCCATATTCTCCTAGCTCTTTTCTTGATTTCTTCCATCTGGCCAAATCTTTTGTGTACCTCACCTGAAATATAAAACCTTTCAAAATAAGCCATTTCACTTTCCTCGTATGATCCAGTAATGGCGGATGTGACTGGAAGGTCAGAAGTCTGCGAGTCGTTGTGACCTCGCTCTTGGGCCTCAAGCTGGCAGTGGGACTAGAGACTTTGAACTTGGCATCCTGACAAATTGTTATTACCACATACCAGAAAAACAACTTACCCTTCAGTCTGCGAGAGGGTAAGGGGTGAAAGGCAGGGGGATGGAGTCGTTCAAAGAACAAAATTGTTCCACACAGCATGACACAGAGACAGAAAGGTTTAACCCCAAAACACCAAGGCAAAAATCTTGACAGTTATCAACTCCTAAAACACAACAAAAAAAAAATGTTCTTTATTGAATCCGAGCTAGTCCAGATGATGTGGACAGTAGATACCACTTGAGCCTTTATTTTTAAAGGATGAGCTGCCAAGCTCAAATGCAAAAGGAATCTGGCCCAGGTATTTGTGCTGAATGACTAGTATTATATGTTATGAATCTAGGAATAAAGCCAGGCTGAATGAAGTGTTTAGTAGAGGAATATGGGCCTAGAAGGGACTTTGTGGTTCAGGCAGTCTAGTCCCCGACCGTAGCAGGCATCTGTGTTGTGTCACCCCCTTCCCCAGCTCCATCTTAAGAAATAAGTGTTAATGTAATTAACACTGAGAGGGGATTTAATAGCAGCTTTCAACTCCCTAAAGGGGGTTGCAAAGAGGATGGAGCTGGACTGTTCTCAGTGGGGGCAGACGACAGAACAAGGAGCAATGAGCTCAAGTTGCAGCAAGGGAAGTGTAGGTTGGATATTAGGAAAAACTCTCACTAAGAGGGTAGTGAAGCACTGAAACAGGTTACCCAGAGAGGTGGTGGACTCTATCCTTGGAGGTTTTTAAGGCCCAACTGGACAAAGCCTTGACTGGGATGATGTAGTTGGGAATAGTCCTACTTTGAGGCTGAATGTGACCTCCTGAGGTCCCTTCTACCCCTCATTTTCTATGAGTTGATGATTACCAGTGCTTTTATAGATTGTAAAGCAGTGATTCTCAGCCAGGGTTTTGTATCACCCTGGGGTGCCCTGAAATCCTTTTAAGGATGCCAGGCAATATTAGCACTTTTAAGTGTGCAAGCACCTACAGAAGATTCACAAGATAAACCCAGGGATTTCAAAAATCAATCAATATAAGCGTCAAAACCATTCTGTCCTGTTGTGGTCTCCCTCACCTTTGCAACACAAGAATTGCTTTATTATTTTTCCACAGTCAAAAAAATGAGTGAAAAGGCTAGCATTTTCTGAGGGCAGCTTTGAGTATAATGAGGCTGAGAATCCCTGTACGAAAGTTGTCTGGTCTGATCTCTTCCCTAATATAGACCATAGAATTTCATTCAGCTCCTCCTGTATCAAGCTCAGTAACTTGTACTTGGCTAAAGGGTACCCGCCAGGCAGGCTTGACCTGAAGACATCAAAAGATGGACAATCCAGCATTTCACTGGGTAGTTTATGCCAGTGATTATTCATCTCTGTGGCTAAGAAACTAGTGCCTTATTTTTCATTTCATAGACATTGATTTCATAGACATTAGGGCTGGAAGGGACCTCGCAAGATCATTGGGCCCAGCCCTCGTTGCGGCCTTTCTCTTCCATCCATTGCTTCTTGTTCTCCATTTCTTTGCTAGAATAAAGGGTCATCTAGTCCCTCAGTTCAGGCCTGTATCCTTCAGGTGACTCAATAACATGTTAGAAATGCAAAACTCTAGATCTCTTGGTTCAGAGATGATACCTTTTATTGGACCAACTACAGACATGTGTAGTTGAAATAGGGGTTGACTTTGCCGTAAATTGAAGCGGTGGGTTTTTAAAAAACACTTCTTACCTGCCTGTACAGCGGCAGGGAAGGGAAGGCAAGCTGCCAGCAGGTGTAGCGGTCCTTGAGCTGTGGGGTGGGAGGGACGGGGTGGCTGGTGTTTCCCTCCGCGGCAGTGGCAGCCTCCCCCCTGCCAGGCAACACGCATCCATAGGCTCAGTTCTCAGGCTAGCTTGCGCAGTCTCAGGGGGCACCGCAGCTGCAGAGGAAAGGACTGGGTCCCTGCACAGCTCAGGCAGGCTCCAGGGGGAAAAAAAAATCAGGCTCACCACTTTTTTTTTTCTTTAGTGGAGCCTGCCTTCCCAGGCTGCAGCCAGGCTGCCTGCACGGGCTGCCTGTAGAGCCTCTGAGTCGCATGTAGCCTGGTGCTTCTCTGCGGCTGTAGGGCAGCAAACTAAAACTCCTTGGAGGTGTTTTAGTTTGCTGTGCTCCAAAGTCATTTAAGGCACATTACATCGCCGAATGTGCTACAGCGGCTGGAATTAATGCGCAATATGCTGCTGACACATGCAAACACCAACGCCACTAAAGCAGTACAAAAGCATTTAACCTGCTTTAAAGTGTCATGAACACATGCCCCTCATTTTGTCTACACACATCCTAAGATATCAGAAAAAAAATCTTAGCTTTTTGCTATTTCTTAGTTGGTCTAATAAAAGGTATCATTTCTGAACCAAGAGTTCTAAAGATTTTCATTTCTTTTTGTCTCAGACCAACACAGCTACCAAATTCATCCCTCAGTTACAGGCTGGCATTTGGCAAATTACCTCACGCCTTGAAGGCAAGAGAGGGTGTTAAGGAGTGATTCCTACAAAACAGAGGTGGTTTTATCCTTCTCTGTGGGAAGGGTCCCCTGCAAATGGCGGCAGCATGGATACAGATGTGGGGATGAGGTTTATAGCCAGCATAATTCCCTGACCATGGAAGTGCCTCATCCTGTGGCATCCCAGAGGCCCAGGGAAGATGGGGATGCTGTTACGTGCACGGACTCAGACCCAAATTGTGCTTTAGTCCTCTTTTAGTACTACAGAGATAGTGTTTGCTGGTAGCTCAGGTCGCACACCTGTAAGAACATGAATACCCCTTCGCACCCTAGGCTTTTGGATCACAAGACACAGCACTGCTGTACTCAGTCATTTTCTCCCTTCTCCAAACAGGTGAGCATGGAAGGGAGAAAATTAAATGATGCTGACATCTTCCTTTCTTTCACCAGCCATGGGCTGGGACAAAGATGATGGGGTGTGTTGTCCCTGGCAACAATAAGTTAATACCACCTGTAGCAAGGAGGGGGAAGATGCCTCCTTGAGCTACAGATTCTTCCTATCATGCCGGGGTTCCCCCACTTTGGCCTAGCTGAGCACAGCCCACAGCTCAGTGAAGCCAATGGGAATCTTCCAGTTGACGTCAATGCCATCAGGTCTGTAGTGCACCCTTCTTCTGCAGCTGCCCCAAGAGAGAGTGTCAGTAAACTTCAAGGAAAGGGATCCCTTTAACAAACTGAAGGTTGCTAGAAAAGGTTCGAAGGGATAAAGGTGAAGGAACAGCCTGTTCCTAACAGTGTGAACCTTTTTCGGTAGCATTGAATGGAGGCAGATCGCATGCAAAGCTGTTGATTTGCCAGCGCTGCCCCGTTGACTTCCATCGGAGCCCTTAAGAGCAAGCATCCCCTAGAAAAACCTGCACACCTCGGACATATGAAGAATGCAGAGGTCTGGCCAACACGTTACGGCAGGCCCCTTTTTTTACATTGCTGACACGAAAACAACAGGTGGTGTGAGGAGTTATTTTGTCCTATGCATACCTCTTTGCTATGGCAGTCCCCTTGTTTGTAGCTATGCCAAGACCAGACACCCACAAGCCTTTCAGCCTCTAGGCCTAAGAGACCCACGGATAAGGGAATATAGGATTTTATGGAACCTGGCCCAAGTACTGCTTACTGCTGAAATGGCAACGAAGTGTATAAGGCGTGTGAAATAGCACTAACAAGGAGAGGAAGAGGGTTTAACCTTTGTTCCAAAAGCCATAAATCATCAGGCAGAGACTGAAAAGTTATTAGGAGCTCAACATCCATAAGCTGGAGGCATTCTGCAGAGCTGGAAATGCAGCCGCTGTGGAAGGAGTAAGTTTTCAGAGATCAAGAGAAGCACCAGAGCTCTCCTGCTGTTTAGAAAGGCAAGAAGAGAGCTTTCAAACTGACCTTAAAGCCTCTTTGGGCTCCCCGATGAGCCACCTCCTTCCCCCCTCCACCCTGCCCCATAGAAGGCAACAAGGAGGTATAATTCATGCCTTCCTCCCTTGTGAAGGCAATCAGCATTGCTGGCTTTTGAGGAGGAGAGCAGCTTCAGCAGAGTTTCTGCTTATTGTCCCATGCAGGTTGGTAGAGAGGGGGTGGGCTCAAGTTGAGTTTCAAGTCTCCCCTGTGTCCTCTCCCTATCACAAAGGCATTTACCAACCCAGCTGGATCAGCACACAGGGGGAAGTATTCTGAGCTAGGGAAAAGCTGATCGAGATTACTTCCCAGCTAGAGCAAAGAGGGAACTAGATTGTGACTCTATACATATGTCTGCACTGGTGTTTGAGGTTAACCCTGAGGTCATCCTCAACCGGCCCAAAACATGTGCGCTGTCTTTGACCCCGGCTACATCACAGCACAGCACCACAGCCACCCACAGTGTGCTTCTTGGGTGTTACACCAGGGCCAAGCACCTATGTTCCTTTTATAGAGCTATAGACACCTTAATAGTGCTACAAAAAGCTACCGTCCACACATTCAGGAAGTTTGTAGTGCTACAAAAATGGTGCATCAGCTACAAAAAAGTGCCTGTTTCAAACAGGAATTTCTTTGTAGCACTACAGGTCTGTTTAGTACTACAGGGGCTGTAGCACGGCAGGGTACAGCATCCCAGAGCTCTGTGCTCTCCCTCCTCTCTCCAAGGGGGAGGGATGGAAAGCAGCTGACTCTCTGACAACTGGTGGGCACCAGAGATGCAGCTTTCCTAGCCATGATGGCTGTGCCGCTCTGCTGCTCGCCTTCTCTGCAGTGAGGGCAGGGAAAGCAAAATAGTAGCCTCCTATTGCCCCCTGGCTGGAGCATCTGCCTTTAAGGTGACTGTCACACTCCAGCCAGGAGCTATGCAGGCATTTGGATGTATGGGCACACGTTTTTGTAGTGCTACAAAACTCCCTGGACTCTGTAGTGCTACAAATGTAGTGTGTGTCCAAGTCCATGTCTCTTAATGAAGTAGGAACCTCCTCCTAGGTCTCCTTCACGCCTTCTTTCTACTTGCAGGCATGAGAGAGAGGAAAAGGCATGCATCAAAATCAGAAGTCAGGAGCAAGGAGTTGTGGGATTGCCATGGGCCAGCTCCCTCTGCTTGAGGCCTGCATGAGTGGGTAATTTCTAAACACACTGAAAAAAGCCAGTGGCATGAAGTCCAGCAGAGCTCCTGGGTTAGGTTGGACTGCCCCCTGGAAAGCTAGTGGGATGGTTAACAGTTGTGGGCTTATGGGTAACCTTAAGGTCAACCCTATCAGTGCAGACATAGCTATAGAGTCACAGGTCACATGCTCACCTGGAAGGGGTGTAGCTCTAATGTCTATAATAGGGCTATGCCAATTTATGCCAGCTGAGGATACAGCTCCCAGTGTGCTCACTGATAAAGTGAGCTTCAGCCCACGAACGTTTGGGCTTTTCTCTCTCTCTGGTTAGTCTATAAGGTGCAAATCTACCCCTCCTTCCCGATTTGTTCCCAGGGCAACAGAACGACAGCTCCTCCATGCTCAGAACTGGAGTAAAACTGCACTTCAGCCCTCCAAAAGGATGAATTCCTACAAAAGCAGAAGTCCCTAGTAGAGGGCCCTATGCTTGTAGTCAAGGTTGAGCTCAGGAGGCTTTCCAGACTCAGTTCTTGAGCCTGGAAGGCCGGGATGAGGGGTTTTTCCCTAGAATCAGGCTGCCTTGTGAAACTGCAATACTTTAAATTCCAGCCCCTGAACGTCCAAAAGACAGAAGGAAAAGAAAAGGAAGAAGGAAGAAGCTAAGTGGACATTTCAGAGATGTTTCTGCTAAGGCATGCTAAGTTCCTTGGTTCACAGGCACTATCAGGCTTATTATCCTAACCAAGGGCTGGACGAGCGTCCTGGTTCTGTCCTGAGATCCCACAAATCAGGCTACATGATCCAGTGGTTCCTTCTGGCATCAAAACCCTCCTATTCATTTTTCACTATGTGTGTGGTGTTTGCTGCAGACACTAGATGTGCCGTTATTGTAACACTGGCAGTCAGACCCAATGGTAAGAAGTGAATTTTGGAATATGAATTGGGAGTCGAGCCATGGTCCGGAGTCAGCTGGAGACAGGACACAAGCCAGGATCAGAAGCCTGAGTTGCAACGCCAGGGGCCAAGTCAAGATCAGGAGCCAAAACCAGGGATACAGGAGGAAGGAAACCAGAAGCAGACTGTTCTGGCACAAAAACACCAGCCAGGACTTTGAAGCAAATCTATTGAACAGCTTGAATTCACTGCCCCCAGGTGGGCCTAAATAGGAGACCTGTAGCCCCTCTCACCCAGGGTAGGAGCAGCTTGATGCAATCCAGCTGGCTTATCAGCTCAGACAAGGCTGCCCATTACAGCTTCTAATAGTAGGGCCAGCAAGGCTGTAAGTGTCCATGGCTGAATCCTACTGTGTGCTGCAGAAATGTGCACGCTAGGGAGAAAGAAAATCATGGTGGCATGGCAGGATCCTTCCTCCATGGCAGGGATCTAACTCAGCAATCCGGCAGGAGCAAGTTGTTGGGTATGTTCAAATCAGATCTTAGTTGCTGGGTATGTTCAGATCAGATCCTACTTCTGCGTCGCAGCCATAGGGATATGGTCTGGCAACTGGCATGGGTGGCTGCTGGGCAAAGGCACAAACTACTGCCTTCTGCACACACTGCCAACAGGCACATGTTTGCAAAGAAGCAGTTGCATTTATCCCATTTCCTGCCCACTCTAACCCAGCCTGACTTTTGCCACAGAGTCAGCTCTCGGAAATAACCTGCCCTTGGCACCAGCCTATTCTTCTCTGGAAGAGCATAGGTGCAAACAATGAGGCCAAATTCTCACCTCTAAATGGAGATGGGAAGGGAGAGAAAACAATTATATGGGGAATTATTTTAGGTGCTTGCATATCTGTCCTGTGCAATCTTCTTGCAGAGACAGATTACACCAGGGCAGGACTTTGGGCACTGAGCAACATTTGCACATGTGGTTTGCACTGGAAAAAATACACTGGTGAGGACTGCATTCCTAGGAGGGGCAAGGCCTCCCTCGCATTTCTGTTCACTCACAAACATTTATTTAATTAGGATCATGTTCTGTTGGCAACACACTTGCACTACAAACCTCCCTGCACATTTCACAGTGTGCTTTTATTAGCCCGGAGGAACACGCATGTGAATAAATCCCCTCCTTTTTTAAAAAACTCAGAGCCCTATGGGTTTTCACCCCCAAGGAAGAGGTTCCTTGTGTTGGCACGTTCAGAGCTGTTAGTCTGGAGTCAGGTCTGTAGCTCAAGATTTACCAAAGGAAAACATGCTTACCAAGTAAATATAAATTAATTTAATTGGGCCCTATTATCACTTCTATTGGAGCCTGCAAGTATAATCTGGTGCTGAAGTAATTAATTGGGTGTGAAGGAGCTACCGTGCCAAAACTCACTTGCACGGGATGAAACTCACAGACTTCTTGGCCTCGCGGTTCCCTGCCGCCTCTTGGGCCTGGGACTTTACAGAACCAGGCAAATCGCAGTCCAGTCTTAAATAAATGCCAACATTTCTCAGGGTGGGACATGGTAGTTCACTGCAGTCTCCACAGAATTAAGGCTCATCCCCATCCATTAGGGCCTATTTTGTTTCTCCAAGGAGATGCCCAAGAAGACGTTTGGTTCTGGGGGTTTTCATGGCTTACTCAGGCATGAGTTTAAGGCATTATTTGTTTCTTGAAGGAGGGTTGTCCAGTGTTTAGAGCAGGAGATTGGGGAGAATGGGAAACAGTATGCTGTTATGGGGAAGGGGTGACCAGGGGATGGGGATACAGCATGAAGGAGCAGGAGCGCAAATGGATGAGGAGCTTGGGGGCAGCAAAAGGACCCCCCCAACCAATGGGGTAAGCAGTGGCTGAGCATGACGGGGAGATATCTTGGAGATGCCTGAGCTCTGGTCTTCATTTTGCCGAGGTTTTACTGTCATGGCTTGAAAATGCAAAGCACTTGCTTCTTCCGCCTTCTTTTACTGGTTTCTTGGGAATGTCTCTGTGGAGATGCTATGTTTGCAGTGTCACTTATGGGACTTCATATCTCAATAGTCCCACTCAGCAATATTCTGTTTGCTGCTTCAGGGTGCAATGCACAGTTGGCCTCAGTGAGCTGTCGAGGAGCTTCAGTCCCAATGAGACGGCTGTTGTGGAAGGCGTGAGATTTCACAGACCTAAGTGAAACGGGTGTTAACACCAGGCGCCGGTGCCTGTTCACACGCGTGCCTATCGCAGCAGTCAAGGACCACCTAGGCCACACAAAGGCGAGACGATGAGTCTCAAAGCTGATGCCCAACTTCTTCTCAGGTGTGTCTGAGGAGAAAAAGCCGTGGAACCTGGTCTTATAAAAATAAGTGGTATCTTTAAAGAAATAAAGATGCGATGACTGTGTTATATCTTCCATTATTTGTAGTACCGTGTAGCCCAGAAGCCCCAATGTGCTATGTGTTGTACAAATACATAACTAGGCTGAGGTATGACCAGTAATCACCACCTTCCCAGCTCATGCATTTCCTTCCTTTATCCAGAATATAGTGTCTTAGGGCTCTCTCCTGCTCCTTCTTAAGTGAATGGGAATTTAGCCATTAAAATCCCCAAGAAGAAGGAGTTGGCCTGACTTAATAATCTTTTACAACCAGTTAATTAGTGTGTTTTCTATAGCAGCTCTCGGCAACACAGAGCAGGCTGGTTATAACTGGTGTTATAACATCAGTGACATCGAAATTTCTTAATGAGATTGGGGCCCCATTAGGATAAATATTTTGCAAACACAATAAGAGACAGACCCTGTCTCAAAGACATTACGATGACAATAGAAAGGCAGATGGAAGAAGTACTATCATTACCAACGGTCAGAATATTTTCATTAAAACCTTGAAGACAAAGAAAAAAGGGTAGGTTCAATGAAAATTTTCAGGAAAAAGAAAATCATTGTCACTATTTTTTTTCCAGAAAAAAAAGACCTAAAACTCAAACATTTTAATAAAAATATTCTGCTTGCAATGACAATGGCTTATAGGAAAAAAAATCACTCTGTTTTTGGGTTGCAAAATCTTGCAGGGGTTTTTAGTCTCAAAGCAACAATATTTACTCAGACCAGTTTTTTAAACCTCTTGAATTGTTCAGTTTTCATCTTCGTTTTATCAGTCAAACACAGACATTAGGAAGTGGCATGTTAAACCACAAGACCAGCCACATGGACCCACAAGGACCTGGCCATCAGGTGGCTTTTGTCACACAACCTATAACAGCCAGTGCCATTAAGTAGCCTTAGTGATAGCAAAGCCAGACCATGAAAACTCATGTCATTATTGTTAATAATGATCCTTCGCTTGCATAATAGTGCTTGTCACATTGCTGGACTCCAAAGTATTTTGCAAATGGCACATCTGTTCTCAGGTGATTTTAGTGGGACTATGTATGAGCCGGAGGCTGCAGGGCTGGGTCCTGACAGACAAGTCTAGATCCCAGGCAGCCCTTACCTGGGGATGCAGTGGGAAGGTGAAACATCTCCCTCCTCCACCATAAAATCATAGAAAATAGGGTTGGAAGGGACCTCAGGAGGTCATATCTAGTCCAACCCCCTGCTCACTAGATCATCCCAGCCAGGGCTTTGTCAAGCCGGGCCTTAAAAACCTCCAAGGATGGAGATCCCACCACCTCTCTAGGTAATCCATTCCAGTGCGGCACCGTCCTCCTAGTGAGAAAGTTTTCCCAAGGGTATGGCCCAAGGGTAGGGATTAAACCCTGCCCCCATTGAATTTAATAAGAAAACTCCCACTGATTGTAATAAAACTGGGATTTCACCCTTTGTGTAGGAAGACCTGCTTTGAATTCCCAGATTTGCCACCAAGGTTTGGAAAAGACTGTCACTGGAGGTGGCAAATCTGGGAATTCAAAGCAGGTCCTCCTTGGGGGCATCTGGGGTGACCCCATGGGGTGATTTCCCCTCATCCGTACATCTAGATACGCCTTTGCAGGGGTGATATAAGGCTAAATGAACTAATGTCTGCAAAACACTGGTGTTAGCAGGGACCATGCTTGGGACATTTTGGTAGCTTGGAGGGAAGGGAAAGGAGAAAAGGCTCCTCAGGCCCTTGTATGTGATGTGTGTTGTTTAGATGTGCGTTATGAAGCGGCACCAAAAATCGCTAGGTTCGTCGCGTGTGAAAATACACACTGACCTTTTTTTATCGTGGTAGCTTTTGAGTTGTCGTGGCAAGTTAGACCACCTCCGACATCTTTTATTTTTACCGTGGCTAACTGTTCCACCAGGTTTAATTTTATCGTAAAATGTTCATCGCGTGTACTCCCGCACACAGCTAAAAATCGCCGTTTTCCTTGGTTTGACACGATTTGTCCACCAGGTGTCCTCTAGCGTTTTTGACTAGTAAGAGCACATTATCCAATGATGAGCGTTAAACACATTACATGCAAAACAGTAACGGGACTCGTCGCGGTGCATTGCAAGAGTGAAATAAACCCAGAGACCATCGTTAGCTAGAAAAAGCCAACATCGTGTACAAGCGCCCCTCTTTCCTCCCTTATCATGTCTTAGGCTGGTCTCTTGTTTTTTCCTCATTCCACCTCTCTTTTTCCTGTGCTATTCCGTCCTTAGCCCTCACGCTTGTCCTCTTTCTCCCCCAGATCTACTCCATCACATTTGCAGACCTGTTTTCCTTCTTGTAGCCCTCACCATCATTACTGCCACAGTGCTGCCTTGTGGTCCAGGGGCAAGCAAGCAGCAGCATCGATTCCCACACCTGGGGCAGCAGACACGCACTGGCCCTGCATTGCAGGGCTCCATTGTGTTGTGGCCATTTCATACCTATGGCTGACATTTCTACATTTCTGACATTTCGACAGAGCCCCTCTGCCTCCTGGAGACCTCCTGCCCCTGTCTGAGTGAGGGGACAAGGGAAAACATCAGTCTGTGCAGTGCAAAGTAATTGCTGAGAAGCGGCAGGGGCCCTGCTGAGTAGTAAAAGCTTTCCCTATAGATGGATTTGGCCTCTAGTCAACCCCCAGTGGGATTCATAGAGGGCAAAGCCCCCTCCCCTGCCAAATGCAGTGCTCTGGGAAAATCACTGTGAAGAAAACCTCATGGATTTCTCCTCCCAGCTGCCCCCTCTCCATCCTGTGGCTTTGGCTCTTCTTCAAGGCTTGCACCTCGGGGATGGAGACACTGGTCTACTCACTGACTTCCCCATCGATCCCCACAATGAACTGCTGAAGGAAGGTTTGCCTGGGAAAGATCTCAGCTCACGAGCCAGCCCAGAACGGGAGAACCTCATAAATCATTTGGAAGTGAAGAGTTATGAGTTTCCTCAGACAAACACTAACTAATTGCACCACGGTCTGATTGCAAGTGTGAGGCCATATAACACGCTGACACTTCGGCGAGCTGCACGGAGACTTCAACGGGGCATGTGTATGCGAGGGAGAGACTGCATTCCAGCCCCTGGTTTAAGATCCAGAGCCACAATGCAGCATAGATGAACCTAATTCATAGCCCAGGCTGTGACCCGACACCTCCCTACTCTGGCGAGTAATATTTTCTCCCTCGAGTGGCTTCAATGGGTCCAATTCTCCTTTTAGTTCAGCCAGGAGCAGGGATGCGTAATTCCAGTGCAAAGTGAGAGCCACCTTATCCTGGGAGGCGGATATCAGTGGAAACACCACGTCTGAATTAGGATTACTCACCCGCGTAAATGCTTTACCCTCCTGTCTGTGCAAAAGAGAGAGGGAAAAAGAAAAGGCTTTGTGATCCCTGCACACATCCAAGCTGAGTGAGTCAGAGTAAAAATAATTAAATATGTTAATAATTATCGGGGGGCCTTTTGATTAAGACAAATAAAGCCTGCCGTACGTCAGCGAAAAAGAATGTGCACATTTCCATTGTACAACCTGGCTTACGATGAGACTCCAAAACAAAGGACCCACGCACATGAATCAGGCGCCGTACAGTGTGGGGGAGCATATGGACAAAAACTTGCAAGGAAATATCCTTCTATGTTAGATACATAGGAGAGTAGGAGGTATACTGAGGGGCACTAGAAACACATGGGACCAAGTTCTCAACGGCTGCAGTTTCATTGTCTTCGATCTCAATTTCTTGTTGCTGATGTCAATGAAAGAGGTCCTGTGGGTAGTGCTGGGTGCCTGGTCTGTTCTGGTCCATAAGCAGAGATATGAGGGACCAGGGAAGAAAAGTGGGTTATTAGTGTACTAGGCCAGGATTCAAGGGAGCTGATTCCTTTGCAAACTTCCTGCATGAGCTTAGAGGTCACTCACGGTGTGGCCACACTGAAGCAAAAGATGTGACTGCAGTGTCATACAGTGCTAGCCAAGTTACCTTTAAATTAGCAAGCCCAGGCTGTAGCAGCAGTATACTCCAAGCAGCAGGGAGCTCAGTCCCTGCCAAGCTATCTTGCTGACAAGCTAGTTTAATGCAGACATCTCTACATTACCTTTCTGCAGTGTCGACATACCCCTCATCGCTCTTTGTGCCTCACTTTCCCTCGGTACAATGGGGATAAAAGTGCTTGTTAGCCTCACAAGGCACGTCCAGATGAGCATGCAGGGGTGTTTCCCTGGGGACAACTAGCAGCGGTATATATTTGTGCTGTTGCTAGTTGTCCCCAGGGAACATCCCTGCACATGTGCACTGATGCATGGCAAGTTGCCCCAGGTGGGGTAGGAGAGGCTGTGGCCAGCACCTGGGCTATTCCCAGCAGCCTTACCTGAGGTCCTGGGGGCCTTCCAGGGCTCCAGTGGCAGCAATCCAGGTGCACAAAGCATGGCTGAAAGTCGGAGCATGGCTCTGGGCAGCCAAGCTCTGGTTTCGGGTGGAGTATGCTGCCTCCACATGCACCACCCCTTTTTTTTCTGCATGTTATTTTTTGGTATTGGGATCTCCCAATATCTAAATTTGGCTCCATGCTGCAAATCTGCAGCATGGAGAATCAAATCACGTGCACCGGGTGTGTTTTGTGGTGCTTCAAAAGCCTTTGAGGTGCTGCAAAATGCACAAGAGCACTCATGTGGATGTGACCGCAGAGGCTAACATAATAATTCACGCCATACCAGAACCTACAGTTGGTATGTTAAGCTAACGGGAGAGCTTTTTAATTTTATACAATGAATTTGGAAGGGCTCTGGACCTACAAGCTTTGGGGTACAAGTTAAATTCTTGTTGGGATTAGAAAAAAAAGCTCTCTCATGGACAAGTTATTCCAGAGCTGCCTCCTGAAGGACTTCTTGCACTTCCCGCTGTAAACACATGATTCCCTGTCACCAATCTCATTAGGTGAAGTATCAGCTTAGCTTTTCTAGCTAGAAAGTGCCAGCTATAAAGACAAGGTGGCTTGTGTTCTTAGTCAATGGGAAAGGACAAACACACACACATACACACAGTTTCCATGCCTTTTTCTGGGTACAATGCAGAGCCTATAGTTCGCGGGTGGACAGATGGGGAGCCAATTGCTTTGGGGGTCTTTTAATGGCTATTTTAATCTCAAGTGATTGTCTGATGAGGGCTCAGCCTCCCCTAAACTTCAGGTTGGCACTTATATACATAAATGAAATAAATATGGAACCTCAGAAGTGATTTCTTCTTGTAACACTTTAGGAATCATTTCCATGCACCCATTAGACCATGAATATGAAAGCCTATCAATGTCTCATACATGCATGCATACACATACATCTACATGATGCTCTTATCCCATAGAATTTGGGACCTCACTTGAAGCATAAGCCTTGTCCTGGCTTCTCTGCACCGTGTCAAACGTCTCACTTCTCACCAGAAATGCAACCGGTTCTGGAACAAAAATGAGACAGCTGCTTAAGGGCACACAGGAAGCCTATATAATGATTTAGGACAGGAAGTGGAAAAAAAATCCTGGATCTAATTTATACTGTAGGAGAACTCACGGGAGGCAAAATGCAGGTGGAATTTAGTCAGGACACTGGCATTGGCATCTCTTCTTGAGCAATGAGGACCACATGACAGAGGTGACTGGACACTATTTGAAAACAGGATATAGCTCTCATCCCTTTTATTGCCACTCAGGAGATGAGAAGTGAGAAGCAGAGGTACAAGCAGCCGGGATGGTGTGGGAGAGCTGAAATTTCTCAGCCAGGTGTCCCTCGTCTGCTACTTTAGATTTCGTTGCCGCTACTGGTAAAATAAACATCCGTGTATCGCTTTCCATGGGAAAAAAAACATAAAACCGCATTCCCTGTTAGTTTATTGGTTGGTGCCCTCTTTAAAAAACAAAAAAAAATCTTTTGGAGGGAGATTTTCTCTTTTTTCTCCCTCCCTTTTTTAACCTTCCCTCACAAAGCCCTGCTTATTTCCCCAGGGTAAAAAAAAAGTGTTAGGTCATGTACATCCCTTGTATAGAAAGCAGCAGTTGCTCAACACATGGCAATAGTTAGCCAGATGGAGGATGGGTAAGTAGTCGAGTAGGAAGTATATAAGGAGATACCTGGAGAACCTGCAACCTGTGAAGCAATATTCAGAGCAATTGCACCACCTAATGGCTCCCAGAGTAAAAATTATTCTGTAACATGAATTTACCCGTCTGCTAGCAACCACATGGGAGACTACTGTCCCAAATAGAGCAAAAGTTTGCTGCAAGTATCTCAGTACTTTGAAACCTCATGACAACAACAGGAGACGGAAAAGGGGGAATGGCAGAAACAGCGAGTCATGAACCAAATCAAGAATCCAGCACCACCCACCTCACATGGAAAGACTTGCCCGAGTTGCTGCAGAGTCTGTTGATCCTAGATCAGCTTCATCAGCCATCTTCAGACCCACAGATAAGGCAATCACGGAAGACAATCATCCTTGATTGCAAGGGACTGCCGAAAATGAATCCAGTGTCCTTTGAAGTGAATGGGAATATGCCAAACAGCTTCAATTAATAATCCATCCTCTCTTTCCCATTACATTTTTTAAATAAGAATGTCTAAATGAAACCCATGGGGAGCTCTGTTTAAACCTCCATGTTATTTTCCCATGATGTCACAAATTTTCTAGACAGATTGTCCATCAGCATAAGTGCCCAGGAATAATAATTAGAGTAGCACAGTATCTGCTTTTGGGAAGACCTGCACCAGGTCTCACATGGTTCCAGACTACATAACACAGGGATGGCCAGCATGGACACCCTCTGGGTGCGATACATAGTAGATCAGGGATGGAACAGTAGCAGATAGGGCAGGAAGCCCACATACACACACAGATACATATTCACACACAGATATTGTTGTCGCTGACAGACCCAAACCCTCAGACCTACCACGACCTCTCCATTTGATAATAGGCAAATTTTATTGACACACAGTGATAGCAGATAAGAATAATGCAAACAATTCTATATCTACCAGTCCTAGAGCTGTCACAGAGACAAGGTACATCTGGCCAGTACACGAATTTCACCCTGAAGTTCTTCCTTGAATGTCAGATGTCAGCAGCCTGGAGGTTGAAGGCAGAGGCCTGCCACCTCTCAGTGGGGTGTGTGAAACAGGCTATGGTATGCCCTCTGTCCATGGTGGCCTCAGATTCCCCTCTTGGAGACCCTTTGCTGCTCTGAAATCATTCCTTTTTTGGTTTTTTTTCATCCTCTGATGATTCTTCATCTCTGGGCATCATTGATTGGTCTCTGTGTGGTCATCATACTGTTCACGTTCTGTCCTGTCAGTATATTCTTTTGTTTCACAAACCCATCACATGTGCACATATCTTAATTTGGCTATTTACCAGTTTCTTCTAATTTGGTCTATCCACCAGAACTGGAAATCCCAGGGGCCCTGTAGTTGTTCCCTGTTATGGAACAGTGTGGTACATGTCTTCAGTTTCCCAGCCTGTATTTCTGCTGGCTTCAGACACAGTGGGCTTTGAAGGAAACTTTGCCACAAACAGGTGTTTAGAAACAAACTAACCCTTGCCATTTCCCTGGACCATTATTCTAATGCAGTATCTACTTTACCTACAAGCCAGTTCCCAAAAGCAAACCTCTAAATACCATTTTCTAGCCATCAATCAGAGAGGAACCTTTGCCACATGGACAGAGGGCACAATACCAGCCTGTCTCACCCATCCCACTGTGGGAGGGTGGGCCTTGGCCTTTGACTTCCAGGCTGTTGACATGTGACACTCAAGAGAGAACCTCAGGCATAGGTGGAGGGAGAAAAAAATATTGTGGGGGGGCTGAGCATGCACACATATGCATGCACACACAGGAAAGTCTATGGGGGAAGGGGCAGGGGAAGGGGAAAGGGCCTTGGGTAAGGGGGAGTGGGGCTGGGACTGGGCAGAGATCAGAGCAGAGCCGGGTCTCGGATTGGGGTGGGGCACATTGCACCCATGTGGCCACCCCTTCCCCCACTCCCAGAGTCATTGCCTGTTGCTGGCAGCCCCTGCAAATTCGCTGTCCCCCAGCCCTGCACCAGCCCTGGCTGCCTCCTTGCACTGCCTGGGGGGCCCAGAGCCAGGGGCTAGAAAGGCGCCAGCTTTGGCTGCATCACTGGGAAGGAGGGGATGGAGCCTGCAGGAGCCTTGCACCCACCCCACATCGTCCCCAGGAAGAGCCCGGCATAGCCCAGTGGCTCCTTCAGAGGGGCACATATGCATGCACGCACAGGAAAGTCTGTGGGGGAGGGGGCAGGGGAAGGGAAAGGGCTGCTACCCTTTGAAAGCAGTGCAGTGCCATGTGCCTCACTGCCCAGCCTGCCCAGCAGTGGGACTCACATGGCAGTGCACCGCGCCACTTTCAAAGGCATCAGCAAGGCAGGGAGCAGGCAGATCCCAAACTGCAGCTACAGCCCACACTTGCCCCATGCAGAGATCAGGAGGCTATGTGTCCCGCCTTGACTCCCTGGCTCTGCGCCTCTGGAGGATGAGCTGCTGATCTCTGATTGCCCCATGACCCAGCCCTGGGAATGGGGCTCCAGCTGGCCAGGTCATGGGGCAATCCCCACAGTTCAG
>NW_005842013.1:1303299-1311210 GCF_000455745.1 Alligator sinensis | reverse complement strand
GGAGCAGGGCAGGGGTGAATGTTTCACCCTTTCCCCTACCCCCCTGCCTCCTGCACTGTGGGGTCTCAATCTGCCCCCCCCCGCCAGAAGCTCAGGTAAAGAAGACAGAAAGAAACGTACCCGCCTGTGTTACACTGGCTGTGATCCACAGGGTATATGTGTGTGTGTGTGTGTGTGTGTGTGCCCCTCCCCCCTGCTGCAGCAGCCTGTGGCCGGGCTACCCTGGGGCCCTATCTGCTGCCTGCATTTGGTGAGGCTGAGCCCAGTTAGTACCCTGCTTCCACCACCTATGATCTCAGGGTGAAGCTCATGTACTGGCCAGATGTACCTTGACTTGACCAAGGGCCACCAGTTGGACGGCCCTTGTGTAAAAGTTAGGGTTTGCTAGTAGGAAGTCCAACAGAACAGAAGCCTTTGCCAGCAATATTATAAGCATCCGGCTGTAGCTGGTGGTTGATTATTTTCCTCTCTGAGGACTGAAGCTGTTTCAGTGGGGTGTGAATGATGCAAACGTAGGCTGCTTATAGCTGTAGCCACTTAAATGCCCAAACAATTTTTGTAGCAGGAGCACTCTGTTCTTAGGAATTCCCTGCTTGTCCTGGCCGAGCTGTTCTAGAAATCACCAGGTGAGAAGCTCTTCACACCATGCCAGGCAGAAAGGGTGTTAAAAAGAATTACTGCATGGTTTATTGTGTTAAATCCAAGGTTTCTGAGTCTCCTGCTGGCATCAGCTACAGGGAAGCAATTGCACTTACGATACCTGCAGCTTAGAAGCCCAAGCTCAGGGACTATAAACTTGTCTTCCCTGTGCTTCAAATAGGGTTGAGCACCAAGAGAATTACTTCACTAAGCAAGCATAACATTTTTTCTTTGATGTCTTTAAAATATGTCAACTCAGGGGGAAGTGGATAAGGTGCTAAGAACCAGACCTGGGAGAATTATGTAGATGGCATCCAAAATGTATTAATTGATGGGAAAATAAATTAGAGAGTAAGGTCCTTCTCGATAGTTTCCAACAAATGAGAGATGAGTGCAGGAAGCAACAGAGCAGGGTATAGTTGTGATGACTTAGGTCAGTGCACTCCCAAGACTGTCCTTTAAACTTAATTGAAGTCAGGTCAAAGACCAGAGATAGGTAGGCATTCCCCTAGGCCAATGCTTCTCAGCCAGAGTGCCAGGTCCTTTCAAAGGTGCCACGAGGTGTGAGGAGACAAGTAGATAAGCTAAGCACAGAAGCCTGGCTTAGGCTGTGCCCCTGTCTGGATGATCCCCCACCCCTACTGTCCAGCCCCTGTGAAAGGTAAGCACTGTACTGTATAAATTAGTTTTTGAAATTGGGTGCCAGTCAATTCACAAAAGTTAGGGAGGGGTGCCTCAAATCCAGTGACAGGGGCCTCGAGTCCAGAAAGGTTGAAAGCTACTGCTCTAGACAGCTTTCTCTTTACCATCAGCCTCTCTGCATTCAAAGACTGGTTCAAGTAAAGCAAAGGAGAAAGGCAAGGGCTCTTTGAAAATGCTAGAGGCCATCCCTGAAAGGAGATAACTGAATAAGCAACACAAAAGTACTTGGATTACTTCAGCTAATTGTTTTATAAGAGCATTTTCTGGAAGAGGAGCTTGTGCATCAGTCACTCCCATTTCTCTTGAGAGCTGCTCCTCTTCCTTGGAGATGGATCAACAGAGACAGGAGCCAGCTCAAGGGAATCTCAGCTTTGTAGAGTCCAATCATGGAAGCCCCAAAGCATTCAGATGTGACCCCAAGGGTCAGGGTGAAGGATTTAGGCTCAAAGCAAGAGCAGAATCAACTCTTTACATAGCCTGGGTGTGAACAACAGAGAGAACAAGTAAAGGGGAAAATATTACCATGAAGCAAAAAAAAGAATCTCATTGGGTGCATCCCTATGAGCAGGAAAGTGCATTCCCTAGGGACAAACAGCACCGGCACATAAAAATGGTGATTTTAGGCTAACCCCAACTAAAAGGGCCACATATAGACGAGCCCAGTAAGGGCCATGTGTAGACAAACCCAGTAAGCTGCTAAGGGGAAGACATTTAGGCAGCCCAGGAGTAAAAGCAGCAAGCAGCTGAGCTAAGCTGCTGCAGAGACCGATAAAGGCAGGTCATCAGTCCAAAATGGAAACCCCTGTGGGTGTCTGGAGAGCCACCTGACAGGACGGGGTGGTGCTTTGGGGGCACATAAGGCCAGTGCCAGAGACCAGGCAGTCATTTTGACTCTGCAGGCTGCAGAGAGAGGAGCTCCTGAGCAAGCTGGCTACAGAGGACAGACTGACCAGCACCCAAGTTGTCCCAGAAAGCAGCAAGGAAAGAGCTAAAGAAGACTGACAGCTTGCAGGGAAGTTATGACCCAGGGTGGGGAAAATTCTTAATCAGAGTTTGTTTTCTGATTAAGAACTGGAGGACTGGGGTGTGGCTACAGGGGAGGTCTGGAGGCCACATAGTGCTATCTGGTGAGGCACTCCCTGTCAGGCAGCCTGACCTGGGATCAGGGACCCAGAGGGCTGTGGGCTGGTGCAGGCCAAGGTGGGGAGAGCCAAGACCAGTGGAAGCAGCCTAGCCTGGGGTCAGGGACACAGGGGCTGAGCGTTAGGATAGAGGCACAGCAGCCATACAGGGGTCAGGAGCCCAGAGAGCCTGATGCTTGGAAGGGTACTAAAGTCCGAGGACATTCAGAAGCCAGGCTAGGGCTGAGAAGAAAGTCTTGCCAGGGCCAGGGTCTCAGCAGCCTAGGTGGATTTTTTGGGGCCAGCAGCCCCAGTGGGCAAATTTCAAGTGACATCAGTGAGGCATGGTCATGGCTACAGGGCAGGAAGGAGACCACAAACAGTCCTTAAGGCAACAGGTGCCTAGAGGCACTGACCAGGCCAGATGGGGACTCCACTTAGTGCTTGAAGGGCAGGACTGGAGCCAGCTGGGTACAGGAGAGACCTGTTGACTAAAACAGGCTATGGCTTACTCTGGGACCTGGTGCAGCCTCCTATCTTTCAGTAAAATAATCCCATCAAGGCATGGCAGGAAAGAGGAAAAGGGAGGGTACCCAAGGAGCTGGAGTGGGGAGGCCGGACTCATGAGTGACTGGTGTCTCCCAAGACTGCGGGGGGGGGCACCATAGCGGCAAACGGGGACTACCCACAGCCACCGGCGTTGGTGTCGGCAGCGGTGAGCGGGGACTGCCCACAGAAGCCAGCGGCAGTTTCAGCAGCCAATCTCAGGAAGGGCATGTGCCTCCCTGTACCCCCCTACATGTTGCCTATGGTCGGAGTTATGTGGCCACCAGCAGGCATCACAGCTGCACCGGGGGCCTGTATAACAAATAGGCCATCCCAGGGCCAGTCCAGACATTGGCCTGCCCACTTGTTTAGGGCAGTCTGCCTACCTGCCTCACCTCCCATGCCTTTGATGTAACCCAGGTTGTTCCTAGGCAGGAGGCTGACCATTTAATTGCCCTGATGCCAAGAGAGTATACACGGCTCAGAACCTCCCCTTATATCATGTCCCATGCTTCACCAATGGCATCCATATCCACAAACTCCCGCGGCCCCTTAGCAGGGGGGCACTCAGCCTCACTCAGCCTAGACTTGGTCTCAGGCATCCTTAGACCTACCTGGGCACCCAATGCCCCCCACACAGGGGCTTCTGTCCTGCCCTCTGGGGCCTCCACACCCTGTCTCAGCCCCTTTCTCCTGACCTGGACCCTGCCTCAGGCCCTACTCAGTGGGCCTTGGCCCTATGCTTTTCTGTTGGGGTGTGCTCCCCTAGCCTTTCCCCTCTACAGCATGACCCACAAAGCAGCAGGGGCTGAATCTTTCTGGCCCCCGATCCTTGCCCTCCATTGGGGAGGCACAGGTGTGGCATTTCCTGGAGACTTCCCTGCCACTGCAGCGGTACAGCACCATCCAGCCGCAGCAGGGTGTCATTTTAGGTCATTCCTCAGGACCAGGAACCTCCTCCATCCCCATAGGTCCTGCCCTGAACCTCCAGGTGTTCTGGGAGCAGCAGATCTCCAGCTGGGTGATGTTGTTCCTTCAGCTCCCTGCAGCAACTGCCAGCTCTGCTCTCAGGGCCTAGCCTTATACCCAGGCTCCCCAGTATCTCCACCAATCAGGTGGGCTCCTGCCTAACATGTGACCGCCTGATTGGGCTTGCTCCCACCTGCAGGCTGCTTACTGCCTGCTCAGACCCCTTAAAGTGGCAGGCGCAACCTGTGCTCTGCCACAGCCTGGTCCTGTCACACCTCATAATTCACATTTGTTAATAGAAACATCTGCTCCAGACCCCCCTGCCTACCACAGCCCCAGAGCACCCCATGACAAACTTTGAGTCCTTCATACAATACGAGTACAGTGCTCCACAGGAATGGAGCAGGAGAGACAAGGCTGCCACCCGCACCTTGGGCTCCTGGCAGAATATTTGCTGCCCATACTGCCAAGAAACTATGGACTAGGTCATCAGTCTGAAATCGGTTCAGTGCCCACCTGGCGACAGTAGGAAGCAACTCACTACTGAACGGAGGAACTGACATCTCTCCATCAACACAGCTGCCTCTTTATCCCAGCTCCTCCCCATGCCCCTGCAACCTGCGCTCCTCTTAAACCCAACCAGAACTGTCCCGTGTGCTGCCACCATTTTCATGTACTGCTCCCTGTGTTCCTCACTGCATTGACCTCTTCTCTCTACCCAGTTGTATTCACTTTTCCAGTAAGAATCTTTTCAACATGAGGCGTATACTGACAACTGTGCGGGCCGGGAGTGACCCGAGCCCTTTTCGCGCTGCACGCGGGCTGTGGCCAGCAGCCCGGGCATGCTGGGTTGGAGAGGGAAGGCCTTCGAGCTGGAATTAGGCACGGACGTGTAGCGGTAGTTTAAAAGATTGTTTACTTACACCAAGATGGCAGTGGTGCAGGCTGGAAAACTTGCTTAAGTTGCAGTTACAGAAAGAAAAGAAGAGAAGCGGACAAGAGTTCTAGACTCGTGAACTCTAGCCCAATCCAGCTGAAGGCTCTGAACACGCGAGCCCGTCGTGTCAGCCGAAGAAAGTACTCGTCCGGAAGAGCTCTGAATAAACTCACACGAAGTTGGGCGGAAACCACTCAAGCCTTTTATACGGTAAGAAAGCCAATCACTAGCCGCCACGTGTGAATAATTTAGAACTGGCCAATAATGGGACTCGAATTAGCATACCAATGGCGGGAACTCTTTGCAACGAGCATCTCTGTGCTGCAACAAAGAAATGCACCCTGCAAAGAAAGCTTCAAATTGGCGGGAAATTCTCCCTTGCACCGGGGTTCTCTTTTGCAGCAGAAAACTCCACTGTGCAAAGAAGCTATAATTTAGCGGGAACAATTTAGCAGTGCCGAAGCACACAAAAACAAAAATCACACCCTTTGGGTTGTGACAACAATATGCATTGCTTCTATTAACAGAAGTTACAAGCAAGCACCATGAGGAAATATCCCTGTATGTGCAACCTAAAACAAATGTCTTCCTAAAAGATATGTCTCCATGCAACTGTAAAGGTTTGAGCATGTCGGGGAAATTCAGTGGTCTGCAGAAGGCGGGAAGTCAAATCATGTGATAATAATTTGACTTAAACTATAAACTTTGACTTAAGCTCTGACTTAAATAATTTGTCTTAAAACTAAGCAGGAAAGGCCCTAAATAGTATCTTTTAATGGGGCACTCATAGCTCCACATTCAGTTCTCAGTGAAACAGTTATATATCTGGTGTAAAACCAGTTCTGTCAAAGGAGCTACTTACGGATTTATAATGATTTAGCTGAAGTCAGAATATAACCATTAGGTTCCCGGAAATAGGTTCCACGTTGGAGGGAGATTAGTACATATTCATTTCCCTTGGAGACATGCATGTTGTCTTATGTTTTCAAATGTCCTGGATTCTCGGTTTTGAATGTCACAGAATCTCATATAACTGGAAAACTCCCCCCAGATGCAACCAAATTCTAGGGAACACAGCCCAAATTTTCCACATAAGCAATGAAACCCCTGTGCACTTCCATAGCACCTTCTAATTATCTTGGCTCATCCATCAGTGCCTCTAACAGACTCTAAATCTCAGGACCCATTTTGGTAAGCACTATCATCCTCTGTTTAGAAATGGCCAAACAGAGGGACATACTTACCCAGCATCACGCAGCAAGTCAGTGGCAGATCTGGGAAATAACCAGGAGTCCTGACTTCCAGTTAGCCTGATTTCTAGTGACCATTTCTACTGCAATACTGCCCAGCAGTGGTGTAACAATGTGACCAGGTACCAGGGGAAGCAGTGACTTCCAGTTGTCTCCATCGTCATCAGTGCAGCTGCTGCTTTTTTTCTGCCCAACCTAAGTCAGGGCCTAGGGTGGCTGCTCCCATCACCCTACCCTCGTTACACCACCGCTGCCCAGTAGCTCCATTCGGGGTATAAATGCTATATAGACCCATGCTCCCTGCGCTGCATAGCTTATTATCAAAGGTTCCCATGCTGGAAAACATTGTTTGTAAGGAAGGACAGTTTTGAAACACATAGATCGATAGAGGTAGACTTGAAGTGGAAGGAAGAAAGGAAACAATCAAATATGCACCCATTTTATGCATGCATGTATATCTGCAATTTTCTTTTATTGCTGTAAATATGTAAAGAGTTGTGAGAGCCACAGAACCTCACAGTTTAATTTACTTGGTTTGGAAACACGATACAGGGTGTAAGAGTGAGAAGGAGCCCTGCATTCCAGGAGGGTTTGCCTTGGTAAAGAAAGTCACTGCTTTTTAAACCTCAGATCAAGTGCATGGGTGGTTTGGATTTCAGCAGATACACTGAAAACATTTGCCAGTCACAGGATTGGTATCCTAACCCTGTTTCCTGAGGCCCCACCTATCCCTTGCGGTACTTCCTTCCCGATAATTTCCAGAGAGAGATACAGTGCATTATGATGGAAAGTGGACAAGCCTTGCAAATTCTCACCGTTATCTGTGAACTGCCAGCTAAAACATGGCCTCTCTGATACTTGCCCCCGTGCTCTGGCTCTGAGATAGGTCTCAAAATGTCTTTGGAATTTCCTTGTGGACTGCCAGCTGCCCTTGGACGTCATGGGACCATGATGAAGGACGCTATCTGAAGCCTTCCGGGAGCAGTGCTAGGTATTGTTTGGTGTTTCTAAACCATGAACCCAAACATGCCATGACCTTTTAAGGAAACAAAGAAATGACCCAAAGAAGAAAGGTTTGGTTTTGGCAGGTATTTGCCAAGTTTGGCCCCTAGCTGTCCTGGCAGAGACAGCAAATGACAATTCAGTTGCAAAGAGCTTGCATGTGGACTTAAAGGTGGCTGCTTCCGTGTTGTTTTTATACCCTAAATACCCCACAGGCATCACTGGATGCTTTGAAAGGCAGGATCAAACCTTTAAAGAAACACAACATTTCTTTCTTTTTTTAAAAATTGTTATTATTTTTACTTTATTCTCATTTATTATTTCTGGCTTCTTTACTATTCATTCCATCCAGGAAGAGCACACACCAACTGCAAATGTTTCCTTAGCCTGGCGAAGGGTATTTGTACCCAAAAGCTTGCACAGAAGAATGTTTCCAACTATTTGAGTTGCTTTAAAAGAGATCAGATTTACCCAAAGATCAGATCAGATTTACCCAAAGACCCGTGTCTGCCTATGTCCTTAGATCAACACGGCTACAACCTACACCCCTACAACATTTCTTAGTTTCTTGTGTGATAGTAGTGCTGAATGAGGCACTTGTCAAAGGAAGCTTCACCTACAAAGCCTAGCCTCTGTGTGTGTGTGCGTATGTGTGCATGTGTATGTGTATACCCTACCCTATTGAAGGGAGTGTATCTGGCGATACTCTTACTGAAACCAATGGCAAATATCCAGTTTCAGCAGG
>NW_005842013.1:1295202-1303287 GCF_000455745.1 Alligator sinensis | reverse complement strand
CAGCAGGAGTTAATGCTGGTCTCCAAGCCTATTCAGCTTTTGGTTCTTTTGCAGAGACTGCCAGGGATGAAGCTAGTAATGATCAGAACTGGCATGTCTTCTCTTGGGATCCAGCAAGCATAATAGCTTGGAATATCATAACCTATCAGCTGAAATGCCTTAGGAAAGCATCGGCGGGCAAGGTTCTTTGAGTAGATGTGATATCTTTTATTAGATCAACTGGATAGTTGGAAAATGACATGATGTCCACCTTCCCAGTTAGGTTAACAGGGAAAGTCCTTCATCCACTCTCCTGAAGATTTCTCAGTATAAACTACATAACAGGACCATTGGCTCATGGCTGTGCATTGGCTGTAGAGCTGGTTAGCACGGCAACACCTGAAATTTTGGCAAGTGGCACCCACGTGGAATCAGAAAAAGCTCCAAGTGGTGTGTCCAGGCTCCACACTTAATGCATGGGGAGACTAAGGCATCTAAGGATGGGCCTGACTAGATGAGGAACCATATCAGCTAGCCTATAGGAAATATGGAGGGCAGTGGCGAGGCCTATGCTTCATCCCTCTTCCCACCCAAAAGGACTGTTGACACCTGGCTCCAGGCTGGAGGGAGACACCTGTCTCAGTGAAGAGCAATCTGCCATGTACCTTACCCTAAAAGGAGGTGTCTACACCAGATTAGCCTTTTCTCATGAGAAAACAGAGACCCTCAGCTGTCTCCTTATATTTAGGAGCCCATTAGCTAGAGTACCCATCTGGGAGTGGGAGATCCCAAGCTGCCTGATCTAAAGATAGGATCAAATCCTTAAAGAAACACAACATTTCCTGGTTTTCTGGATCACATAAGTGGAAGGGATCAAAGTGGCACTTGCGGAGGGTATGGGGCTTCATTTGTGGCACGCCCACCAAAAAGGTTGGCCCCACCATCTATATGTGTACCTGAATCCTGCCCTGAAGATGGCATGGTGTTTGAGGTGGACACAAGCACATGGCTCCTTCATCTCAGGACAGTGCCAAAATAACTCATCCCCATGGGTATTGTGAAGTAGAGCTCTCTTGGTCTCTCCTACTTAAGCTGCCCCACTTTATTTAAATGTATTGGAGCAGGGGTATGAGCCTAACTCTCCCATATCCCTACTGATTGCCTTAATCACTTGGCTGCTCAAGAACTGGGCTCCCAGGGCTGGGCAAAGCATGCACCCAACAAAAAAAAATCTATTCTGAGTTGACCTAAAATGTGTCCAGTCTATCAGGCTGCTGGGTAGTCTGTAGTGAGGCTTTACCGGTCTCCTTGGTTCATGCAGGTCTACTTTGTATAAACACTGACATCTGCCAATTTTGTTAATCATTTGGCATTGACTCAGAAGAAACCATTTAGTCTAATGAAAGCACAAAAGGATCTTCACAAAGCCAAGATGCCACCGGTCCCATCACCTTCATGACCTGGAGCTCCTTTGACAATGTGGGCAATCTAGGTTCAAATCTGTTTGCTTCAGAGAAAAGAGCTGAACCAAGATCCCCCACCTCCCACTTACATGGTAGGTGGCTGTCGGCAGTGAGCATCTCACATTTGCTTCTCTAAATCCTAGTCCACTTTGCAAAAAAAAATTCAATATTGATTGAGCTAGACAGTGTGCAGGATGACTCTAGCCTAGTGGCTAGGGCACTGACCTGGCAGCTTGAACACCTGGGCTCCAGGTCCAGCCCCAGTGCATATTCAAGTACTTTATACAAGATGGTACAGATGCAACAGCTCATACTGGGATACTCTACAGACCTCTCCAAACACTCCCTCCTGTGTGAAAAGCTTTGGTTCAAACCCTCCCTCCGAGCCAGGCACCTGGGTGCTTCACATTGTAGATGAGCATTGGGCTATAGAGTAAAAAAGGAAACTTTTGTCCTGTGAACGTCACCTCAGACCTCAGGAACAACTGCCTTCTCACCACCCCGCCAAATCCTGACCTCGCCTACGTGTTTTCAGTATTGGTTTATGTGGCCAGATCGATTCACCAAATCCATATGACCAGAGCTTAATTTTCTGGTGCGTCAACTATTCATTAAAACAAAACAAAACAAAAATCACCCAGCTCTACTGTACAGTTACTGGTGCATTTTTTTATTTGTCTCACTGGCCTAATGAATATGAATTTAAGGATTTCAGTGTTTATACAAAGTAGACCTGCATCAACCAGGGAGACTGAGAAAGCCTCACCACAAACTACCAGCAGCCTGATAGACTGGACACATTTTGGGGCTGTGTGACACTGGGGCTCAAGTCCCTCCTCCAAATCAGGATAAGTGGGAGTTTAAAAATGCATCTCCCACATCTCAGGTGAGTGCCTTAGCCATGGAGTAAAATGGGACAGGCACTCGTCCTCTCTGGAAACCCCCTTCCTAGCTCTCGCTCATGTGAGAGGCCTATTTCTGTAAGTATTTTTGGAGAAGGCTTTTTGACTTCCAGCTTTGTCTCTCTGATTTACCAGGGAATGTAGCCAGTAAAGACCACATGCAGTAAATAGTGACACTCGGTGGCAAAATGATGTATTGCCTATAATCATAATCATTGTCCCCACTTCATTGTTACAGGCCACTCCGCCATCACCTTTTCTACCCAGGACGTATAAAAAGGCCTGGGTAGAAACCCTGAGTTGTATTTTTAACTGAATCGTTCCCAAATGCACTGTTAAAATGATGCTTTTCCTAGTTCATAAAAAACTAGTTCATTGTAGATTTAAAAAAAATAAATAAATAAAAAATAGCATTTTCTACAGGTCTGTGTTCTGCCTTTCCTAGCTCTTGCGGGATATTGCTCTTACCAAGGATTTCTTTATTTCTGAGAGCCGATGTCTATTTGTATTCTGCCCGGTTCTGGTTATGCTTCTGGACACGTTAGGTTGATTGATGGGACTTTGCGATACTGCTCAGAACAGCATTTTTTTGTCCCCATCTGTTCCTCACAAATATGGTTTCTGTTAAGAGCTTTTCAGATTTTGGCTTTGATGGCACTGAGCTTTGTCTGAAAGACTCACATTACCTGTGACACCAAACATCTTTATGCAGCTCTTTCATTTATTTCATACCATGTTCTTCACAACCAGTTACTATTTGGCTTTGGCAACTATTTAAAAAAAGGCTTTAAGAATACAACAAAACAACAAAATTGAACCTCCCGGTGAATCGGGTTCAGCTTCCACTTACATTAGTGAAATCTGGATGTTCCCTATAAAGGACAGCAGGTTTACTCTGGATTTACATCTGTGTAACTAACAGCAAACTCTGGCATACGATGCTTAATGCCTTACAACTAAATGGGCAACGTACCACTCCCAATCTGGCCTGGTTAGACCTTATTACCAAGACAAGAAAATCCTGAAATATAAAAAAAACATTCCTGTGTCTACAGACATACAGACTAGATCCGTAGCTGGTGGAAACCGACTTATCTCCTTGAGAGCTGGTCAACCAACCCCAGTTTACACCGCCTGAAGATGTGGCCAAGAATGACAGCCCACTGCTATGAATCAGAAAAAAAAGGCTGCATGGCCAAGCAAAGCCTAAAGTCGGGATTTGTAAAGATATTTAATGCACCACAAGCCTAACTGACTTAGGGCTTTACTGAATGTCAGCGGCTCTGAGATAATGCCCAGATGTCTGCTTTTACCTGAGGAAATGGGAAGCTAGACTGCAGTAGCTCAGCCCTTCGGCAGTCATTTACTGTAGGGTAAGAGCGTGCGCAGTTGCAGTGGAGGACCTGAGATGCAATAGAGCCTCGCTTTCTTTTATATGGTAAATTGCTCCTGCATTCATAACTTAAGGCTTATTTTTC
Source organism: Alligator sinensis (assembly GCF_000455745.1). Taxonomy (NCBI): domain Eukaryota; kingdom Metazoa; phylum Chordata; order Crocodylia; family Alligatoridae; genus Alligator; species Alligator sinensis. Next base: position 1,299,465 of record NW_005842013.1, on the reverse strand, counting down.
AAAAGCAACTTCAGCCGTCAGAAGCCTCAGGACATTGAAAGTCAATGGGACATAGGTTCCTAAATACTTAGGTTTTCCTTGAAAATGGAACTTAGGCTGCTAAATCAGGTATACATTACCACCTGGAGTATAGCAATACCTAATTACCCTTAGCTCTGGGCTAAAAAGATAAATCTTTAAGGCAATTCCAACCAAATAATATACCTTTATTGATGCTTCTGTTGTAAACCATTAGAAGGTTGCAAGATTAGATGAAGAATAAAAGCAACATTTGTTTAAAGCCTCTGTATTAACAACTACCTCTTTTCTATTGGTATCATTTTGTTCCACTCTTAACAGATCCTGGGTGCGTCTACGCGGGACACTTTACTGTGCAATCGAGCTAATTACTGCGTAGTAAGCATCACCGTCTACACGTGCTGACCCTTACTGTGCAGTAATTTGCTCTACTTGGCAGTTAATTTGCTACCCATAGCAAGTAGCAAATTAACTGCTGAGTAATTACTGCATGGTACGGTATGCGTAGCCAGCCAACCAGGAGCAGTAGGGGGTGGGAAATTGCTCCCTGCCCCTAGGAGCTGCCTGCTGCTGAGGTGGGCTCTGCCACCAGAGCCCAGGGAGGGACAACGTCCCCCCTCCCTGGCAGCAGGGAACTCCCAGCCCCCACTCTGCAATCTGAGAGATTGTTCCCAGCCCCAGATCTGAGATCACAGAGGTTGGGCAGGGAGCTCCCTTCATGGGGAGAGATCCCCACCCAGCCCAGAGCTGGCTGGGACCTGCCCCTGACCGTGACAGCTCCTGGATAGTTCTGGGCTGCATGGGGAAGCTTGCATGTGCATCCTGAACCTGGCCGAGGACAATCCCATTTCGGGCAGTCCCCAGCCAGCTCTGGGCTGCATGTGCAGACTTCTCTGTGCAGCCCAGGGCTGGCTGGGAACTGTCCTGGTCCTGTCAGATTTTTCCTAGCCCTGTGCCCCGATTGGACGATCGAGGCATGGGACTTGGAAAGAGCTGCAGGGGAGAGACAGGTCCCCACTGCCTGTTCCAATCCACCAGTGGGGCAGCTAGCAGTGAGCCCCAAGCTGGGCAGGGATTCCCATCAGGGGGTTCACTGCTAGCTGCTCCATGGGTGGATCAGGGCAGGGGGCTAGGACTTGCTCCTCCCCCACAGCTCTTTCCAAGCCCTTTGCCCCTGATCACGGAGCTGGGGCTGGGAGCTCCCTGCTGCCAGGGCAGAGGGACACTGTCTCAGCCTATACTCCATTACCAGAGTCCACCCTGGCAGCAGGCAGCTCCTGGGGGCAGAAGCAATCTTACGGCCCCCACCAGGAGACAGCTGTCTCCTGGCCTAATGCTCCCTGCCAGCCCAGGAGCTGGCACCCAAGGGGAGCCTGGAGCTCTCCCTGGTTGCTGCAGGGGGCCAGTGCAGGGCTGGAGGGGGCAGAAGCAGACTGCTGCCTGGACTAGCAAATCTGCTCCCAAATCCCCACACGTGTAGACACCTACCCAGGGTGGGTTTCCTCTAGTAAATTATTCTGGATTAAACCTACCCCACAGTATTTGAATATGTAGGCATATTCAAGAATAATAAGAAAAGCCTAATAAAGAAAAGCAGCTCACTTTATCACCAAGATTCATGGCCATAGAATGAATGAATTTAATATTGGAATAAAGCATGGAATTATTCAAAACCTTTAAGCTCAGGCATATACCTAGATAACAAAAATATCCGGGCTTCTAATAGTATAAAGTATAGGAAAGATGATAAAATCTACTGGTTCAGGGCATGAATCAACATCTTTCTACTGAAGGGCAGGATGGAGCTTCCCCTTATCTCATGGTTGCATATGACATGATTTTTTTTCTGATTTTCCAAAGTGCTGTGCTAGCTATTATTTGAGACAGAAACTCTTTCTGGCTAACCACTAAGATAATCTGCCTGGAAAAAGAAAAAAAGGCAAGCCTTGTAAAATAAAAATGAATGTCTCAGACAGAGGATATTGGGCAAAATAATGCTAGTAAGTAATAAGGAAATAACGGTAAAAGTGTTATAGACCAGAGCAGAGAATCCATGCGCAGTGGTGCCTCTGTAGCAGGCATCATTGCGCAGGTCTGATGTGTGATGAGTTGCACTCCAGCTGGAGATGAGTGACCCCTTTGACCATCAGTCATTGGCTGCTGTGCTCACAAGAAGCTGCCTCTACACTAAACCCAGCAACACTTGCACTGGGTGAACTTTACCTGTAACAAGTGTGTTTCCCCACTTCTCCCCATGAGTTTGTTGAATCCCTGCTCTCAGTATCCACACCCACCTTCTGAATTCTGGCTTGCTCCTGATCCATGGATTAGTCCTGAGTCCCATTCCTAATCAAGGCCCTAACCACTAGGGATGACTGTCAGTGACCTTGTCTTGGTTGCTGACACAAAGGCACATAACTCAGCCTGTGCTTGCATGAGTGGATCCCTGGAAAAGAATGAATGAGAAGGCAAAACTGGCATTGACCAAAAGAGACTCTTGGCTATGTAGATTAGGTGTTACAGTGCCTAATTTTTAAAGGCGCCATCCCCAGATTTAGGTACCTGGACTTGTTGTACAGCTCATGGAGAGAATTAAGCACAAGGCAGTATCCCTGTCCGCTCAGGACTCAGAACATGTCATATTTTCCTGAGGGCCAGGACCTACACCTGTTGCTTCAAAGACTGGAGCAGGACTCATTAAAATGCAGAGTGGGGAGGAGGACTTCAGCGAGACAACTGAGGTATTGAGGTGTAAGGACTTCTCTGGTATAGATTGTTGACCAGGCCATGTGTCTATGAGGTATTTAACATAATACAGGCAGTCCTCAGAGTTAGGACACAATTGGTTCCTGAAAACCTTGTCTTAAGTCGGAACGTTGTAACTCAGAACCGATTTTCCCATAGGAACAATGTTATAAATGGGGGATTGGTTCCTGAACCAAGAACCAATACCCTATTTTCACCAAAAATAACCCAGAATTTTGTACTCAATCAATTATGGATGAGTAATATAGCCATATTCATGTATTTATATTGTAAAGAGCAATCATTGATTTGGAAGGACTTCTTTGAGGTGACTTTGCTGGACCTTTTGAGGGGCTTTTGGTTGAACTTTTTGAAGGACTCTTGGCTGGAGTCTTCTCAGGAGTCTTGGCTGCAGGTTTTTCTGGAGTCTTGTCTGCTTTCTTAAAGAAAGTGTCCAAGGAAGTTTGGACAGATGTTCTCCAGGGAGATGGGTGACACAGTGAACATGTTTGCTAGTGTGGCATTGCATCAGATCAAATGTCATAAAGTTGAAACGGATGTCAGAAAGTCGAAATAGGGTGTCAATTTATAAACGTTGGAAGTGCCATTCGTTGCAACTCAAAACGTCTTAAGTCGAGGGCTGCCTGTAGAAGCTTTTCATGCTCCTTCATTGGAAAAGGTGTGACAGTATGTAACTACTTGGGTCCCTTTGGAAAGGGGGCACTAGGATATATCCTACCATAGGAAATACCCGACCATAAGAAATAAGCCACAACAAAGCAAACCTACTGCCACGACTTAAGATGCTGCAGGCAACATTTTTGATCCTGTTGTTTCCTCAGACAAAGAAAAAAAAAATCTCTCTAAGGAAAAGGGAAGGATGAGGCCTGAAGCCACATCTCCCCCCACTCCCAGATTCGTTAATACTGACCGTCATTGTTTCAATGGCATTTGAAAGGGCTCAGGCCCCCAAAAGGTCAGGTTCTCAATAGAGATTTTCTACAGAACAGCTGTAACCATCATCCCCACTACACAGGTCTCTTCCTTCCCACATGAGTAAGGTTACATGGTTGTAAGATGCAGGTCTATAACAGGGAACTCCTACCCCTGTTACTAGGATGGGGGCATGTAGCTGGGGCAGATGGCAGAAGGCCTGACTGCAAAGGGCAGCAGCTGTGAGTCACCTGTTTAAATTGAGAAGGCAAGGCTGCTGGTGAGGGAATGATGAGCACCTGGGCATGGTGGCAGAGCACTTGGTTGAAGGGAGCAGGATTTAGGTACATATACGCCCAACTTCTGGACTTGGATGGGCAGTCTGGCCCTGGCTGCCACAAGAGGAAGGAGCTCTGAACAAAACTGGGTGCATGTTGCAGCCAAGTGACATACCTGGGTGTTTGGAGAACAATTCAGCCCTCTAGGGTAGGCATGTTGTAATAAGTCGAGGCCTAAGGTGGGCTTTGTATTTGAGTTGGAACCATTTGGTTAGCATTTTGTGTTCAA
>NW_005842013.1:1291435-1295192 GCF_000455745.1 Alligator sinensis | reverse complement strand
CGGAAGACCATGGTGTGGCTATGGGGGAGGTTTGGAGGCCACCTAACAGGGTGCCAAAGGAACTCTTCACAGGTTGCAATCTGCTTTGGACAGGGACATGAGGAGCTGAGGCCCAGAAGCTAAGGTCCAAGGCAATGGACCTGGGCTGAGGGGCTCATCCAGAGAAAAAGGGCCAAAGCTGGGAAGGCTGAAGCCCAGACAAGGGCTCTGAGGCCTGGGGAGACACCCTTAGCAAAGCAGAGAGGTCCAGGACTGAGTCTGGAGGCAAAGAAGCCCTGAGGACTGAAAGGATGGCATCAAGAGGGGGACCACCAAAGAAGCTATTCCCAGTCTCTAGAGGCTGCTTGCTCAGTATGGTATTGATAACATCAAAGACATGAGAGAAGAGAGATAAGAGCCTGGAGAGCGCGGCAAGCAGGTCAGATCTTCACCAAAGGGTAACAGATGCCAGGGCGCGGATCTGCAGGGCTTGCTACAAGGTCCATGTCATGTCAAGAAACATTTGGCCAGTGGGTGGGAGACTTCCAGGAATTATAAAGTCATCACTGAACCCATTCCATCTCCTGAGTTATTAGCTTTACAATACATACGCTTAATTAAGTAAACTCAGTGAAGCAGCGAGACAGGCCAACCACCCGGGAGGTTCACAGTTCTTGGCTCCCATCAGAAGTCTCCAAGTATAAAAGATTCATGAGACCTTGCAGGCCTCACCTTCACAAAGATAAGACAAAGCTCCATACCATGGGTGGATCCAGGATTTTGTAAAGGGGGTGCGTGCAAGAGCTTGGCTGGAGCAGGGCAGAAGCAGCCATGGAGCTCCCCGCATCCCCTGATCAGCCAGGGTCAATGGCAACTGGGAGGGGGAGGAAGGTGCTGTCAAGCACAGAGGGGAACAGAGGCAGAAATTTTTACCTGATTTGGGAACTTAAAAAGACCTCGGCTGCTCCTTCTGCAGCATAGCTCAAAAAAAGGGCTGTGACTGTGATTTTATGATCCATAGACTCATAGAAAATGAGGGTTAGAAGGGATCTCAGGAGGTCACATCTAGTCCAACCCCCTGCTCCAAGCAGGACCAGCCCCAACTACATCATCCCAGCCAAGGCTTTGTCTATCCAGGTCTTAAAAACCTCCAAGGATGGAGAGTCCACCACCTCTCTGGGTAACCTGTTCCAGTGCTTTGCTACCCTCTTAGTGAGAGAGCTCTTTCTAATATCTAACCTCAACTTCCCTTGCTTCAACTTGAGACCGTTGCTCCTTTTTCTATCATCCACCATTAGCACAAGACCTTTTTACTTGGCCATTGTGGCAGCTGCTTTGGTCAGTCGTAATGCCTTGTGCTGCCTCCATCCTTGGGTTGTATCTCACCATTTACTCAGACTCTAATTACCTCTTCAAGGCAAGGGCTGTTTTTTGTTACGTATAAGACAACAGTGAATACAATGGGACCCTTTGCCCTCCCTGAAGCTTCAGCCAAAAAATGCAAAAAACAAGGTTAATATTAACCTGAGCTGAAGCATAGAATAGGCTTGCCAACTTAAACTCAGAGCATTCCAGATAGAAGTTGAAGGAAGAGCAGGTCAATACCCATAGCAATAGCAATACCAATAGCAAGCCATTTCTAATGAATTCACCTCAGACCAGAGCTTCACAATGGAGGGCCTCATGCCTACTTGTCATCCCCAGGCACTAGGGATTCAGATTTTCTCAGCACCACCAAAACCCAGGCCACCTATTCAGGTGTTTAAATATGGGTATAGGTGCATCACATCTGGCATTCAAATATAAGGGCTTTTGTCTTTTTTCTTAAATCTCTTAACCTCAAGACCCTTTGGGTAAGTGAATTCTGCCTTAGACCAAGTGGTTTTTTTAAGTGACTAGTGACCTAGATGCCTACATTTTTAAAGACCCAAAGCAAGACCCTAGAAAAGGGTTTGGTTTTCAGACAGACATGACCACCAACCTCTGCCAATCCATCCCTTTTAAGAGCTCTTGGATAGAGGCAAAAATAGAGGCCTTCACGATCACTTTGGAAACATTTTGGCCCTCTGCTTAAAGAGAAGCAAAATAATTTGCGATCAAAGCTCTGCTTCTTGGCATAGTTATGAGAAAAGTGCCTCGTCCTTATTGCGTCTGAGGATAATTTTATAAAGCAAAAGAAAAGTAGGTTAATATTTTAAAGAAGGACAATGCTTCCTGAAGCTGGTGGGCAGAGTACTCCATTTCGTCTTGTCTAAGGCTGCCAAGCATGAAGTTACCATTGCCTTTGTTCCTACAGAAGAAGCAGTGGTGCCTTGGAAAGCACAGAATAAAGAAATGTTTTCTCTGACATACTGAAGGCTGGCTACAATCAATATTCCTCCTCAGCAGCTGGGGTTGATAAGCGCTGTCAGCATTCGGTAACTTTTTTCCTGAGACTATTGTTGTCACGAATGACTTTGAAGCAATCAGACAATCAATTGCCCATATGCCAGACTAACTCCAATGGTGCTAAACAGAATCCAGCTCAAATGGGTTGTATGACTGAATGCTTTAAAACAGATATCCTGAGTCCATCTGAGTTGCGTATTGGCTGCTCATATACCTCCTGCCATGTTTCCCAATGCTGTTAGAATTACTCTTCTTTAAAACAAAAAGAATATCAACAGACTTTTTTTTTTCTTCCAGGTAGTAATAGGCTGAACTAATTTTAAAGGGTTTGCACATATTTATGTACATATATGCATGGGTGGATCTAGGATTTTGAAAAGAGGGGTGCAGATTGTGTTGTGAATCAGCATCACAGATAACAACGCGTATTTTTCTCTAGCCAAAGAGAAACTAGAAGCTTTACTAATATGCTAGGGGCTTAGGGCTATATTATTCAGTTTAGATCAAAGCAAAAAATCAAATATAGCTATTGGAATATGCACTCATTTGCTAAAGTTAAAAAAAAAACCCACAACAAACTAGGCAAAAAATAGCCAAAGGATATTGTATCATTAATTCTGTAGTCATTATGGGTAAATGTACATCTCTTATTCAGATTCACAAAATAACAGGTAGCCTTCTTGAGTAGCCTCCAATACTTCACTGTCAGGCATTTCTACACTTGAGCTAATATGACCGCACCAGAGTTTAAGTTTTTAGCTAGAGCTAAAAAAAGCCTGCAGGGCTGTAAAATAGAAGATGGACATTACCAGGAATGGCTAACAGGCAGCAACACTGCAGAAGAAAGGATAGTTTGAAGAATGGGACATCAAGACCATTAAAAAAGAGAGAGAGATGTTCACACATGGGGAGTGGAGAGATTAACAGGAATCAGGGAGATGATTATAAGCCATGAAGTCAATTGACTCCATCAGTGCTGCCTGACAGAAATTGCCTCTCTCAGGCAGTTGGTTTTAAGTTTTGGCAGGACTGAGACTCAAAGAAGGGGGAGGGGGGGTGCAACTGCATCACTGTCCTCTGCCTCTGAATCCATGCACACGTACCTGGGTGTGTGTGTTTGTGTGTGTATGTACGCACAAATACACACATACCCCACAGCAGTTTTACCATGACTTGCAATCCAGAACTGGTGTTAAATGCTTTGCACACTGTAACAGGGGCCCCCAGGGCACCCGCTGAAAAAAATTGTTGCCATCCTGTTTGGGGCTGTCTACCCTGCACTCACCTGCCATGCCTTCATTGTTTCTTTATATATTTAGACTGTAGGAGGCTACTCCTATTTTGGTGGTGCAGGCTATCCTCATAGGCCTGGCCTTATGAGCCACCACGC
>NW_005842013.1:1271237-1291425 GCF_000455745.1 Alligator sinensis | reverse complement strand
CTACACCGTGTCCCATGCCTCGCAATGGCACTGTCATGTCTGGTTGTGGTCCAAAACAATACACTCTGAGCTGCACTGACCTTCAAATCACGCCTAACAGGACCATGCTTGGCTGTTAGACTTGGTTACTTCAAAGTCTTATCAGGTATGTCCCATCCAGTATGCTCAACTGTCCTAGCCGGGTTTAACTTCATCACATCGGAGGTTCTTGGTCTCGCCTGGTCCGGGCTCCTTCTGGTTCTTCTCAGTACTCTGTTCCTTTCCACCTGGCCCTGCTCTTGTAACTCTGGCCCCTCTGCTCCCATATTGACCTGGCCTTGCCTGCTCAGGGCTAAGCTCTGCCCTAGACCTGGCTATGTTATACTCAGGCCCCCCACTAGGCTTGGCTCTAGTTGGCTCAGACCTCAGCCTGGCTGCAGCCCACTCAGGCCTCTTTTTTCTCTCTGGGAGCCTCTGGGCCCCCCTGGCCTCCAGGATCTCTCCCAGGCCCCTTGCTCCTCTTTAGCCTTTCTCCTCCACAAGGTATCCCACAAGACCTAGGAACCTGCCCTCCGATTATAATGATGACTTCCTGGAGCTGTGTTCTCCTTCCACAAGAGTGCCTCTCCCTTGCTTCTCTGCTGTATCAGCCATCTTACAGGACTCAGCCCAGGCTCCATCAGCCAGCACATGGCAAGTGCAACTAGTGCCCAGCCACACATACCCCTCAGGTTGTGGAGAAGCAATTTTTTCAATTTTCCTCTTCATTGGGTGGGTTTTGTTCCCATCTCTCTAAGGGAACAAGGAAAGGCACTGCCCCACATCACATCCAAAGATCTCCAGCCTGCGTTTTCTTTCTGCCTTGGTTTATCTTTCTGCTGTCTGGGTTTGAGGCCTGCACCTCCACTCTGCCCAGACACTTCGAATGGACTCACCTTTCAATACTTTAAAATGACATCTAGGGTTGGAGGCTGCTGAAAATACCAGGCCCTCCCAGGCTCTTGTGATGGCAGCATCTGATCTCTGCATTTGAACTGAGGGGTTAACCAGCTTTGGGGCACTCAAAGAGCTGCAGGCGGGGTGAATTATAGACATTAGCTCAAAATCCATAAATCTAGCAAGCCATAAAGTGGTTTTGTAATCCTTTTATTTTAGAGGAAACAAGTTCTCTCACCAACCCGCTCACCAGCTAACCAGAATTTGGCAGCACGCAAGAGCAAAAACCTTCCAGATTTTTGCAGTGGCCTGCGGACTTCAATCTATGGCATTGCCTCAGTTATGTTTCCTCAGCTGGGCCAACTTTATGGGTTGCTGGCACGGAGGAAGCATGCTGTGCGGGAACTCCACAGCACTGCAAGTGCCTCAGCAAATTAAAAAGGCAGGTACAAGGCTGATAGAGCTACAAGGGCTCTTGGGTGGGGGAGAACCCCAGAAAATCCAGTATGAAAATTCAATAATAGAAATCCTTCTGCAGCAAAAGAACTAGCTCTATAAAAGACTAGAGGAGAGCATGGGTTTAAGGATAGTGGGCCAAGCTTTCAGCTGGTGTAAACAGGGAGGCTTTCACTGATATCGGTGAAACTGCACCTGCTTACAGCAGCTGAGGAGGCAATCCCGTGGATTTTTGCCTAGAGAGACACCATGAAGGAGGACGACAGGATGTTTTATTAGCATCTTTTCCTGACCCTCCTCTCTAGATTCAGGCCATTGACATAAACTGCAGAATTGGTGCTTTTGACCCATCTAGTTGATGTCTAAGTGATTTGTAGGTATCTAAGGCTATGTATGTCCACATCTCAGTGGCACTGGGCCTGACTGAGATGGCTCTGAGCCTGGCCCTTCCACCTGCTCCTGTTTGCAGACCCGCAACTCGGAAATGCACCAGCCAAGGTGCTTTAGTCACCATGCTTGGGCTACACCTTTCCAGAAACACTCTTCCACTTGAAGCTAGCCCTCTGCACAGTTGAGAGGGGAAGATATGTGAGGCCAAGAGCAGGAAAGTAGGGCAGAAGGGTGCCAGCTCAGTGAGACAGGTGCTGTTCTGGAAAGCATAGGGCCCTGGGGTCAGGACCTGCCTCTAACAGGGCAGAACCGCTTCCACTTCTCTTTATCCAATGACTATTAACAGGGTGCAGAAAAACCATTTTTCAGCCTGAAGTCTGTGCCCCTTGGGAATAACACTTTGGGTTTTTTTCCTTCTGCTGCCAACCAGCCTTTCACAAACCTCTCATGCCTGAGCTAGAAATGGAAGCTATTCCCTTTGAAATCTGGGATTGTTCCAGCTATGCACTAGGCAGGGATGGGAGTCACCTGAGAACTACATGAAACACCGGCCAACCTTGCACTGGCCCGGAGAAGGAGACCCCAAACTTTGCAGATGAGTGACATCCCATCGAGAAGCAGTGCAGGGCCACACCCCAGCAGAGGATTCAGTACTTGCCTCTCTGGTTAGACATGCAACTGTATGAGAGTCTGTTGAAAGGACACACACAAGTGCCCTCCAAAAAGACTGAAAGGAATCAGCAATGGTCCAGTTGATGGACAGCATCGCCATATAATTGGCCACAATTAATACACAAAAGAAAAATGCCACAAAACTTCAGGAGAACACAAGTAATCAAGAAACAAAACGTGGAACTGGAGGGATGAGCTGGATGCTGCTCGTGTTGCCTTGATGTCACTGTAGATTGAACAACTCCTGGCACGTTTTAGACACTGCTACAAAGAGAGAGTGAGGATGCTTCAAACACATCTCCTAGTCTTCATCGTTAGGACCTCTATTACAACAGTGTCAGTAGCTCACCAGCGTCCGGTGGACCCATGTATTCAGATGCGCATTTAATTAAATAGTTGATCTGAATTAGTAAATGACGAAGTAGTAACCCAGCATGGGTTAATATTAATATTATGTACTGCTACTGTGAACTGCATCTCAACATGCATTTAATGGCAGTGTGGGCAAAAAATACTGAAGGGTTTAGAGAAAGCATAACTTTCTCAGTAAGATCTCCTGAATTGCATTCCCTTTGATAGGATCATAACTATGGGATAGCCTTACAGACCTTGAGAAACCGTGCTAAGTGTGGCATCTGCACAGTCCTTTACAGAGTGCATTGAGCTCAGGAACACCAGAAAACGTGTGCACAAAAAACCGCCAGAAACTAATCCTCAAATGTTTTTCAAGTGTGTGCCTGTTCTGGGAACAGAGCTATGTAGGCATTACACTACTGGAAAGGGAAATGCTGCTGCCATCTTGGCTTCTACAGAATTAGTGCTGCTGCTTGCTTTTTTTTTTTTTTAAGTAAGAGGAAGGAAGTGTAAAGTCCCTGGTGACCTATCTCTGCTCCTCCACAAAGCTGTCTCCCAGACCTAACACGAACACTAAAAATTACCTTATCATCCATCTGACCAACTGCTTAAATATTGTGCCAAGAAAAAACTAATAATAAAAAAGGTAAAAATGGATCCAAGCAAACTTGTTCTTTAGATACAAACAGCAATACCAATTATATGAGATAGTTAAGGGCTGGCAGGCCAAGCCCTATGAGCAGAGACTGGGGCACCTGGACCTCTTCAGCCTCCGCAAGAGAAGGTTGAGAGGCGACCTTGTGGCTGCCTATAAATTCATCATGGGGGCGCAGAAGGGAATTGGTGAGGCTTTACTCACCAAGGCGCCCCCGGGGGTTACAAGAAATAATGGCCACAAGCTAGCAGAGAGCAGATTTAGACTGGACATTAGGAAGAACTTCTTCACAGTTCGAGTGGCCAAGGTCTGGAATGGGCTCCCAAGGGAGGTGGTGGTCTCCCCTACCCTGGGGGTCTTCAAGAGGAGGTTAGATGGGCACCTGGCTGGGGTCATCTGAATCCAGTTCTCTTTCCTGCCTATGCAGGGGTTCGGACTCGATGATCTATTGAGGTCCCTTCCGACCCTAACATCTATGAATCTATGAGATTAAAAGAGCAGAAAGATGGGATCTGGTTCTCTGTGCCAGGAAAGCAGATTAGATTTTGCTATCTTTGTGCGGACATGGCCTTCCAATGGAGAGCTGGGCAATATTTCTATCATCAAGTTTCTATCATACTGGTGAAAGAGGCAGATTTGGACCTGCCACAATATTCTGCAAATTCACCGGTGCTACCAAATTTTTCATATGAAAAATCTTTTAAACTCAAGTATTCTGTTCGAAAGCCTTAAAATGATGTTTGGCTCCAAAATGAAACCTTTCATTTCAAATGGTGTGACATCTTGTCTGACTCAAAATAACTTTGTTTTACTTTGATACACTGATTTCCTCCTCACCCCTCCCACAATAAACTATCCAGCAAACTAAAGAAAAACTATTTGCACAACTCCATTCCCATAGTCTGTTCCAGAAATGCAGGCTTTTACAGTCATTATATCACTTCTTCTGTTATATCCAAATATCTTTTAACAATATAGTAGGCTGTTTTTTTTTAAGTAAAGCTCCATACTCAAAATGTTTACCCTTTTAGCATATGCAATGCATCTACTCCATGGCAACTCTGAGAAGAGCTAGAAATCCCAAACACGTTTTTATCTGAGGTAGTACACCTCATAAAATTAATGAGATATTACCAATCTGGTCTTAAGGACGTCAAAAAATGAAAATCCTAGGAGCATTATGCTTGGCGTGGGGAAAATATCATGATCCAACAGGAAATGTTTATTTGGTGAAGTGGCTTTAATTTTTGCAGTTGGATAAACATAGGCTTCTGGGTTAGTGGTCAAGATATAATACCCCAAATGAATGTTACTAACCTAAACTGCTTCCTATCATGCTTGTTACTGGCTTCCCACAGGCTTCTAAGTCACCAACCGGCATATTGTACTAATGGTGGGGAATCCCAGCACTGCCCTGGATGTGGCCAATCTGTTTTAAACAAAACAGCCCCTCCTACCAGCACTGCTAACCCACCTACTCTGAGCTGCCTATGTTTAACATAATGATCACTGTCATTGCCTTTTTAACTCAGCCCACTTTCCATTAAAAGCCCATTAACTTCCTGCATTCAGTCTATGCTGGGGGTTTAAGTAGCTACCTATCGCTTGACCACTTAAGGTATCTGCAAAGAGAGCAGAAGCTATTTGCTGGCCAAATTTCCAGGTGTTAGATTTTCTTTCATTACAGGCAACCCCCACTTAGCGCTCTTAATTGGTGCCCGAAAAACCGAGCGTTAAGCAAAAATAGCATTAAGCGAAACCAAAAGTTTTTGACAAACCAGATGACAACCACAAGGGTTATAATGAAACTCGCTGAGCGCTAAGTGAAATCAGGTATCAAGGTCAAATGAACGTTATAGCAAAATAGCCCTAAGAGAAACAGCGTTAAGTGGGGCTTGCCTGCATATAGGTGGGATGTTCATCAAGTACTATGCAGAAGGGAAGTTCATGCATAGGTTAGGATGTTGACCCAAGCAAGTCTATGAACATCCTAGTGGATTTTACTCTCCCTTAGGGATGCTAAATACAAAAACTGGAACAATTATCAACTCCCCTGATGTTGGCCCAAGAAAGGGGCTCTGTAGAGACAGAGGAGGGTACCTAAAGAACAGAAAACCCAAGAGGTTGATTTTGCTGGTTCCTGCTCCTTCAATAATTCTTTATTGCTGACTACTAATAAAAATACAGTCCAGATTGATGCTGTTGAGGAGCAGTCTTGTCTTCAGCTGATAATCATCATGAACATCATACAGTGTAGTCTTAAGAACTAAAATTGATTCACAGCTGCATCCTGTCACCCTTTCCTTCATTTGCTCCAACTTGTCTCCTGTTTTTCCCATCACTCACTGCGTATGTGTGCATCAGTGGCCTAAACGTAGAGTACTGACCTATGCTTTGACAGAAGTGGGTTCAGTTCCCAGCCTTGTCATACATTTCCACCTCTGGGATGTTGGGCTCAGACTATCTGAGCCCCAGTTCCCCATCTGTAGATAGAGATAATAACATTAAGGGTACAGGGAGGGTACGTACACTGAAGAACATTGAAACTCTACAGTAATGGAGGACCTGTAAATATCTAAGATAGCCAGAAAACACATGACAAGGTTTATATATTTATATGGGGGGGAAGAGACAGCGAGTGGTGGTAAAAGTCCATATTTTAACAGAAAATAGGATTTAAAGTCCACAAAAAATAGTGGCCATCATTAATGAAGCATATATTTGAATTCTATAATGCTTGACCCAAGTCCTTGCCAACATTAAATGTCTTTCCCCTGAATTCATGCTACAGCTGATTGCATTTGTGACCTGAGTAGTAAATATGGTACCACACCCTCATTATTTCACTGACCTCTGCGGAGACAAAGGGCATAAACAGACATAACAATGGTATCATCTTCGACAGATACCAAAATGCGCTGTTAGGATGCAACTGTTACTTGTGCATAATGCTGCAGCGACAAGTATAGCAAGACTGCTCCAACTTGAACCATGCTTCATCTAGGGTCAAAGTTAGGGCATTTGAGCTCAGTTGTATTGCAAGATTATGCAGACCTAACAATTACCCCATAACAGCTGCAGCTCCCCCTTCCACTTCTCCATTTGTCCATATTGTAAAAACTTTTTATAACTTTTTAGCCACCTATATAATTTAAACATTAGACAACATGTTCCTACAGAAACAGCAGACCAGTCAACCTGGGAAAGCAATTTAAGATTGAGGAAAAATAACTAACCAAATTAATCCTGCTTAGGTTCAGACATTCAGGTTGCTGACAGATGTTCATTCAAAGGGGCAGTGGGATCTGATGCATGAGCCCAACAATCATGCCCTCCTATCATGCTACATGTGCATGGCAGGTGGTGCAACTGTGGGAGCTGGGATCAGATCCCAGTTGTGCCCTATTGTCAGTGCAGCGGAAGCCCAGGATCCTTGAAGGGCTCCAGCATGCCCCCAGCCTCAGAAGCACCAGCCAGTTGATCGGCGCTCCCAACCCCAGCTGTGCACCAGCCACACAATCAATTTAAGTCATGATGGGAGCAAGCCACAAAATTCTTACCTATATTTTGCGTAGTTTTGTGGTTTATTCCCTATTTAATCATGCCATTAAATGCATGAACACGTAGCCAGGCTACTAGTCAAGACATGATTAACATCTGCCAGTGAAGGACGTCTCCCATGGGTGCTATGCTATTTTGGAGTCTAGACTACTACTACTACTACATAAGGCTGTACTAGGGACTGTTTTCTGTCCTCATGGTTGAGGTCTGTCTTGTTAGGGTAGCACTCTGCTGCAGAATTTGCCTTGCTGGATTAACTCACAGTGAATTGCCTCTGAAGATGCAGCCCCCCTGAAGAAACCCGGTACCTGAAGAAAATTCGAAGAGTATCTTACGCTCCATTATAGTCGCAGTTGCTCAAAGCTTATCAGACAATAGGGTTGCTTTTTATTTGTTCAGACAGGCACTGAGTTTGATCAAAGATCTTCAGGAACCAAGGTAGAAGCCAACATTTGTGCATCCTGGAAAGACGATGAGCATGTGCCTTCCGAAAAATCAGGGGGAGTTAGGCCAGAGTGCTATTCATTTTACACACCCAAATGGCAATTACCCTGTGGTGTAACTGCCATGTTAGGCATTTACACACAGTTAGCGATCCTATTCTACAAGCAGCGTGGATGTGCAGTAGGCCGCACTTTGGCTAGACAGGTACATGGCTCTGTAGGGACCTATCTGAGCATACGTCCTAAAATTCAAGAAGGAGGGCCGTCTCATCTTTTAGCACAGTAGACTAGTGGTAAAGGCACTTGCCTCAAAGGCAGAAATCACGGGTAGTTGCCCTTTTCTACCCACATGGGATTAGAGCTTGTATGTCTCTGGCTTCCCAGTATAGTTGCTCTGAGCCCCAGACCAGACACTCTCCAGGTCTTTCTCCAGCCTTCCCCTTGACAGCAAGCTGCTGCACCTTTCTTCTAATGTTCTTTAGATCAAACGGCCTGGAGAGAAGTTTTTGCCGCATCATAGCAAGGGTCAAGAATTCAGGGCCAGTTTCCTTCCAGAGTAGCAGTCACCTCACTGAGCCACACACCCTTCAGCTTGTTTGTGTCCTCCTGGCCCCATGTCTCCCTCTTGGTGTCCCTGGGACTGACTTTACACTTGTGTAAGCAAGGATTGTACAATGCAAACAATGCAAACCCCTGCACTGCAGTAACAGATCACTGTTGGGAGACATACTACCTAACTAGATGGAGCAATGATCAGTCTTCAGGGGGATACTTGCCAGATGACCATAGCCAAGTATTTTGCTGGTCCCTATAGAGGGTCAGGTACTGAAGACAGCTTCTCAGCAGGCTCTTGTGAGCTGTCTCTGGGTGTGTCTACATGTGCATTTATGCTGGCTTAAATTTACTACGCAGGAAATTACTGTGCAGTAAGCGAGAATAAGACGGCATCTACATGTGCAAGCATTAAAGTGCATTAACACTGTGTGTGGACTGACTTCGGACTAAAGTTAGTCCCAAATTAGTCCACACACATAGTGTTACTGCGCAGTAACACACCTACATGTGTGTTACGCCTACAAGCGCAGTAGTTATACCTACATGTGCAGTAACTAATTGGGCGTAAACTTTGATACCTGCATGATGCAGTTATCAAATTTATGCTCAAATTAGCATAAGTCACCATACTTGTTGAACAGTACAGGTGTGCACATGTAGATGCATGCCCAGACTGTGCAGTAATTTTGGTTACTGTGCGGCAAATGTGCATGTATAGACGCACCCTCTGTATGGAAAATTCCCAACCAGTCAGCTACATCTGGAATCTGGCATCTTTGTGCTGCCTGGGAGGTGCAAAGAGGTTGAAGCACACAGGACAATCTAGCCCAGGATGTGCAAAATGCAGCCTGGGGCCGGATGCGGCCCGCCAGGCCATTCTATCTGGCCAGCGGGCTCCTAAAAAATTTAGAAAATTAATATTAATCTGCCCTGTTCTGCCTGTCATGCGGCCCTCGATGGCTTGCCAAAACTCAGTAAGCGGCCCTCTCCCCAAATAATTGCCCGCCCCTGATCTAACCTGTGGTGTTATCTGTGATATAGGACGGGAAGAACAGATGAATACATGAAGTTACACTACGTGTTTCAGGGACTCTTCAGACCAGCTTTTATAGCAATGCTGAATGGCACTTCTCCATATGCCAAGGAACTATACCCAAACCACTGACTTTTAATAAACCAGACTTTTGCAGAGCTGATATGCTTATGGGATTAAGGTTTACAACAGCAACACCCGCAAAAGGAGCGGACTCTGATGACCTGCCAGAAAGCAACTCCTTCAGGCTTTCTACCTTTGGTTTTGACACTACCCAGCATACCCCATATTATATACAACAGTGATCTGGAAGATGTCGTTCTGTATTCGGAGAAAGTCTTACAAGTGCCTGGCTGAGTACTTACACTTAATCCTTCAGACAGTATGGAGCAGTAACTAGCCGATAAATGCCCTGATTTTCTGCTCGTGTATTTTGGTAGTGTTACAATGCAGATCTCATCCCTTTCAGTTAAAGGTACGGTGGGATGTGGGAAAAGAAAATGTTAAATCCCATAGCAGCAAATGATGTTTATTCGACTATGAGCCTGCCCCTTTCATTAGAGTCACTAATCCAGTCAACACTTGCAAGACAGATGAAACCTGGTTATGTTTTTTACTTAAAAAAAAAAAAAGGATTTAGAAACAAAAAAGAAATGCTTCGGGCTACAACACCGCTTTTCTCAACAACTGGCTCTGATGGTTTTCCGTTAGTTTTGTTTTCGAAAAGGGATTTTTAAAGTACTTTTTCTCACTCGGATAAATATGTAGGTGGTGCTCAAACAACTCCAACAAGTAAATCATGAGCCTCTCATTTCCTCAAGGACCAGATTGTGAAACTCAATGTACGGTACCTTATGACAGTAAAACCAGCGGGACTCAGTACGGAGCAAGGTACTTATCCTCGTGGTTAAGCACTCTGCAGTCTGGCCTACAAAGCATTGAGCCTCGTACAAGTCTCTCACATGCCTAAGCTTCTTGAGAGCCATATATCATCATCACACTGGCGATTAAGGATGAATCCTGCAAACTGGTCAGTGTAGCTAGACACTAGCACATCAGGGAGCTCCCAAGTGGCTGTGCAGATCAGTTTGTAGGACCTTATCCTGTATTTCTACACAATGTTCATCAGAAGATGGACTACCATATCATGTTTTTTTCTAATCAGAGCTAGCTTAAACACGTACCGTCCAACCAAGGCCTCCGCGACTTAAGGAACATTTAACATGTGCAAGAATTGATATTGAAATTTTAGAACGACACTAAAATGCAGTGTCTGAATACTGACTTTTATGTGCAATGCTAACGTTAGACTATTTAGTAGGTTGCAAAACAAGGTTTCTTTGTAACGAAGCCAATCTGACTAATTCTCCCTTTCAAAAAGGTAAGCCAAAATAAATTTGGCTTCCTTGTCTTTGCATGATTAGGAACCCTACTTCCTAATGTTGTTGATTTTATACCAGATTTCATATATGACTGAGCTCTGTGTTACATATTTGTATCAGGAATGATTTAACATAAGGCACATTTCCAGGAGGTATAGACAATCAATTGTTGTGCATTTAGCAATAAAGGAGTATATGTTTTGCTATAGCTTTCATAATTCCCCTCCCCACACAAGTAATTCCTCCCCTGTGCATACTCTATGATGACTTTGCACTGGGCCTCATCTTTGTTAAAGCTGGTTCTGTTGTACAGCACCTAACATAATGATTTTTGTTCTGGCCCCTGACTGCAACTATAATAACATTGCATGAATGCTGTATTTATTACTTATGAAACCACAAAAATCTTCCGTTCTGTCCAACCGAAGTCAATCCTATGGATTTGGCCTAGGATTAATAAAATAGAAGTTAGATTTACATTTTGTCTTAGTGCAATGCTCAGATGAATCCACTGGGACAATTTTAATAGCACTGAGACTAGGTGGGATTGTTCATTCTCACCAGTCCTAATGAATCAACATAACCATTTGCCAATTGGGAAAGAGACTGTGACAAAACCAAAGAGCAAGGAATACAGTGTCGCTAAGGAAACTGGGAACACACTTTGAACAAAACCAACAGGCATTCGCAGATTAATTCTGAAAAAGCTTCAGGCCCTTCTGGTATCTAAGCATTTTATGTCAACGGTGAAGTTACGAATTCTACTTCGGCCACGCTCAATCCGCAGAATAATAAGTGACATTAAAGTCAGAATGTGTTGTGAGCAGTTGCACAGTTGCCTGCACAGCTCTGATTTGCCACTAGAAGGTTGGCAAGCAAGGGTGTAGCTAGGAGGAGGAGGGAGGCGGGGAATGTTGCATCCTGGGCTGCTGGAGGACTGCATTGCTTGTTTTATCTCCATGGAGCAAACTGAAGTTACCCTAACACCAGCTAGGTAGCACACAC
Organism: Alligator sinensis; assembly: GCF_000455745.1. Taxonomy (NCBI): domain Eukaryota; kingdom Metazoa; phylum Chordata; order Crocodylia; family Alligatoridae; genus Alligator; species Alligator sinensis. The sequence continues at coordinate 1,280,004 of NW_005842013.1, read as the reverse complement.
CCAGAGTTAACCCTCTCCTGAAGTGGCCTAACTATGAGATGCTTAAAGGGCACTTGGCATGAGTTAGTGAGCTTTAATGTGTGGACACTCATGGTTTAAGTGCCCTTAGCATGTTCTAAGTGTAATGGAAACTGATTTCAGTTTGACCAAATTGTTAGCCTTTGGAAAAACTGCAGGCTGAGTTTAAGGAGACATGTTTTTTCTCTAATCTCCTAGAGTACCCAGAGAAGAAAGGCACTGCTGAACAGATGCATGGAACCAAGAGATGAGATAATAGGTCCAGTCATTTCTTAACTCATCCTCTGTGGGGGTGCTGCTAATGTTGTAGGGTAAAGGAAGCAGACGCTGTCTGCCCTTCCTCCTTCTTACTCGATCAGGAGTGTTGGCATGCAGAGCCCTATCATCCGGCCCTTGGTGCTGCTTAGGGGTCTCAGAGTGGACCCACGTGCTGCTGTAGGGCACACTGAACCACCCTGAACACCACAGGCGACACGTAAAAGGGGCACGAGGGGGCACATGTCCCCCCAACAGGGCCACTGCCAACGGCAGCACCTGCAGAAGCTTGCCAGCTCTACTCCCAGCGCCGATGCCGTTGATGGCGCCTGCGGGTACCCTCCCAGACTCAGGAGGCACCAGTCACCCATGCTGAACACTACGCTGGGAGCATGGGGCTGGTCTGGTGCATGCTATGGACAGTGCTCAGGGCTAGTCTGTACTTGGACTGGTCCTGGGTACACACTGCCCACTGTACTGTGCCATGCTGGCCCTCTGACCTAGGTCCAGCATGTGGGGCTGTTCTATGGGACTGTGGACTGGGCTGGTGCCTCTCATCCAGCTTGCAGGGCCGATGAATTTGCCACTCCTGCACTAGATGATTTTTGTCCTTTAAAGATGGTTGCGCTGTTGGTTGAAGCAAAGGGGGAGTCCCAGGGACACTGTGAGAGGAGAACTTATATCAAGGGAATATACATCTGGTAGAGTTAATGGACAAACTAACACATATTTTGCTATAAGCACGTTAACAAGGAACTATTAATTTTCCTATGACGCCTCCCGAATCCCGGTCTATTTATCATGTAATTAAGAGTGCTGCTCTAAGGGCTGTGCACAGTGAAACAGAGGCCAGTTGCATTATTTGTACTAAGCACTAAAAACCCATGAGCATTTTCAGATATTTGTTTGTTAGAAGACTCTTAAATATACCATCACCTTGGATTCTAGATTGGGTTCTTTTCACGTCTCACTGCTACGACAGATCAGACTTGTGGAAGTGTAGCATGCACGCTACCTTCTGTAAAACACATTTTCCTTGGGGAAGGAAGGAGCAATAAAAGGCTGGAAATTATCTAATGTTAAGCCTACTTTGGGATCACACTTATTGTTATTTTTAAACCAGTAATTGTTTCTTGAAACGGATCCAACCAGGAGATTTATTTTCATCTCATTAAAGTAATTTGGCCATTTCTGGCAGCTGCGAGTGGTGCGGTATTCACAGCAACTTGTAAGTGCAGTGAGCCACAGGACAGCTGCATCCAGAGTCATTAAGCGGTTCTGGTTCTCTGCTTCTTTGCAGCTGTGCTCTGGCAGGCAAACAGGGACAGGATTTCTGCAGCCCCGGTCAGAAATGGTATTACAGAAGATAAAAAGCTCCATCCACGCTGTTATTTTTCCAGAGGACCAACAGTGAATTGCAAGGAGTTCTCTAGTGCAGTTGAGTATCTGACACCGTCAGGGGAAAAGGGAAGGAAAGCAGCACAGTCCTAGGACAAACATTATCCTCAAAATCGGAATCCAGCCATCAGCCAGGAACTTGACATGCTCCGTATTACAGCAGAAGCAGACGATCACCGCACTTACAGCTGAATAGGTTTCAATGGGCAGATCATTTGATCATGCAGAGAACTCCCCACAAAAGCGCCATAGCCAAATCTGTCTGCATCAAAGTCTGGGCATGCCAGATGAGCTAGAGGCTGGGGTGGGGGGGGGGAAGACAGGGCAAGGCAACAGGGCATACTGCTTTCCAATGAATTTTGGGGACTGAACTCCATAGCCTCCCTGTCTCTGAAAAGGGAGAAGAGTTTACGACCTTACAATTTTCCAGCTCAGAACAAACCTTGGGCTCACTTTTAGCCATTTTGTTTCCTGTTTCCTTTTAAATGTTGTTTTTCTACTGCCACGTGCAGCGCTCTAGCAGGAGAGCCCCCTGTCAACAGTTAGTTCTGCTGCTGTCACATCCTAGGTGCCTTTCTCTGAAAGTCACTGAAGCATATTGCATGTCAATCCATGTCCCACTGAATTATTATACAGAAGTCCACTGATTTTTCTTCTGCAAGGAAGGGAGCCTGCCTGCTCTCCTGCCTTGACATGATGAAAGAATGCCACGGCTTCTTTCCTTTGACACACTAAGCAAAAGTCTCACTCTTCAACATGGACTTGAAGTCTGCAAGTTTCAATCTTCAGTTTGGCCATAATTACATAGTGTTTGACACCATTTTGCAGCCATGAGTCAGAGTGTGCACGTAGCATCTAAAAAATATTCCATTAAAACATCTGCACGCACATGCAGGCACATGCGCTTGTAGCAGATCAAATAGCAGCAGCACAAGTTTGTGCGGGGGATTTGTGCCTCAGCACGTGCTGGAACATGCACGTTGGTGTGGGGCAAATTATGCCACTTGGCCATGTCCAAATGAGTGCAGGCATTTGGTTCCCTGGGGACAAGCAGCAGCGGCACACCTTGCACTGCAGCTGCTTGCCCCCAAGGAACACCTGTGCCACATGCGTTTTGGCGCACGGCAAGTTACCTCGGGGAAGGTAGGGCAGGCTGGGGTCAGCACTGTGCTGGCCCCAGGAGCTTTACTTGGGATCCTGGGGGCCTCCCAAAGGTGCAGACGTGATGATACTGCTGGGTGGAGCCTGGCTGACAGCCACAGCATCGTTCTGCATGGCCCGGCTCCACTTTTCATCAGTGTGCACTGCCTGCGCGTGCACTGCCCGTGTGTGCGCTGCTCCATTTTTTCCCCATGGGTTTTTTTGACTGCTGCAGATCCAGGGGGTCAAAAAAACCCATGGGAAAAAACCCCATAGCAGTGCACACGTAGGCAGCGCACACTTGCACCACGGAGAACACCTGACTGTGCGGTACGTGGTGCTGCAGATGTGTTTGTGGCGCCACATACTGCATGGCCATACTCGTCTGAATGTGCCCAATTGGGGCAAACTGACCCTGCTCAGCTGCTCCTGGATCTTTAGCCAGGGGAAACTAGAGGCCAGGGCCAGCACCTGTTGAAGCCCAGCCATTTGGTACCTGGCACACTAGCCCCTTGTGCCAGCTGGGCTGCTGAAGCAACCCTAGCCTAGAGTGGCCCCTGCACCCTCTACCCACTGCAGCAGTCTGGCAGTGGAGACTGCTGCCACCTGTGACAGCACCTGCCCCTTTGGACCTGCCGCCCCAGTACTGCATGTCTGCTAGACCCAGATGGGGACTGCACGGCAACCTGGGCTGTGATACGAGCGCTGCAGCAGAGCTGCCTGCATCTCTAGGCCAGCTACCAGTGGGCTGTGGCTGCACAGTAGGCAGCACTGTGGTCATGTCTTCTGGTGCCCCCGCTCTGCCATCTGGGCAGCTGTCACCTGGAAGCTGTGCTCGTTGTGGTGGCCAACTTTGAACTGTCAAAGCATGTCCTCCTGGCCCCAAATGGCCAGATCAACCACCTTGTCCATCTTCCAGCTGGGACCCTGGTGCTGGCATTGGGCAGGCTCCTCGGCCCGGGTCCCAGCACTTACCTCACCAGCAGCGATTCTGGTGTTCCCTGTTTAAAAATGGCAAATATGCGGGAGAGGTTGGCTCCTTGCCCGGTCCCCCACATGGTGCACAGCCCCCCTCACAACAGCGGCTGTCAGGGCACTAAAGGCCAGCTCCTGGCAGAGATGCCCAGCAACTGCACATAGCACAGGGCACTGGCCTGGCCCGCTGGCATGCACCCTTAGGCAAGACCAGGCCAGCTCTTGCTGTCACCTGGGCTCCCAGCCCTGCAAGTTAGAGCCACTTACCTTAGAAGCTAGTAGGCAGAAAGGGATCAGGGCTAGTTGTTCCTAAATTCAGTGGTAAAACACGCAAGCTGTTAAGTGAAACATTTTACTGGGTAAGGCAGCAAGAATACCATTAAGAAAAGATAGCATTGTTTAAAGAGGTAAACTGGGGGGAGTCTCTACGGCATTAGAAGAGAAGCTAGAGCTTTTTGAGAGTTAACAGTTATAGCTCTAAAATAAATGCTTCCAAATGCATTTTTGGAAAATAAGTACACCTAGGAAAGGAAGAAAAAAAAAAAAGAGCTTTCACTTATTCATACTGTTTGCTTTACATTACAACAATTTGGAGATTATGCAACTGCCATATTATTTCCTGTAGTTTTTCATTTTTCCCCCATTTGTTTGGGTCTTTTCTACTGCAACCAAGGAGAGAAAACATTCTTTTCAAAGCAGAATTGATTTTGCTTGAATTCTTTTTAAAAGTGGAATTAAGCGTGTGATCATAAATACTGAACTACAAAACCTGGCAGGAGCTCAGGGTGGATACTATAACTGAAGTTGCATTTTAATCCCTTTTTAAAATGTTTTACATTACATTTGCTAATGTCTCCAGGGCCTACATCACTTTGAGATTGAAAAGGTCAACGATGAGATAGAGAAAAGGTGTCAGAAACAGGTAAGACAAAAGACGGTACTCGGCTTGTCGGTGCAGGCTGAATCGAGTTTGTATGTGCAACTTGCTGAAGGATCTGCTTGTCGCGCATCAGACTCAGCTTATTCATGAAGCTGTGGCGGCACCTGGTAACCCAGAAGTGCCACCTCCATGGTCTCCTGAGACCGATGGCTGCCAATAATGAATGTCTCCATTTAAAACAAAATTTTAAACTGAATAACGTTACATTTCTAGTTATTCCAAAAATATTTAAAAAAACCCAACAAACCCCTCACACAATTATAGCATAACATATTAATGGAAAGTGATATTATATGGTCCAGTCCCATATCAACTAATGATCGAAATGTGTTGCCATCCGACATGTCGTTCACTGGGCTTGTAGGAACAATGTAATACAAAACCAGAACTCAAAACACTTCATTAAAGAACATTTTCTCGCTCACCAAGAATCACTGGTTTACTAATAAACATCAATACTTCTTAAAAACCAAATTCACATTTTAATTTTAGATTGAAATAAGCTGTACAAAAATTGTTTCCTTTCGCCAAAAATAACAGCAATATTTTCCATAACACTTCTTGACAAACAATGAACTCTTATTTGTAATCTCTCCAGGGTAGGTTTACAAGTAGCATGGAGGCAAGAGATGTACACAATATAGTGTAAGTCAGGACAAAACAGATTTAGATGCTTATGGAATAAACTTTACAAGTCAGTATTTCTGAGGATTTTAATTCATTGCAATATTAAGTCAGACTTGTTAAACGCCTTAAAACAATTACTGTGCATTCTCACAGAAAGGAATGTAAAATGACAGCCAGGTGATTCAGAGGCTGGATCTTTTACTGAGCCTTAAAAAAGAAAAAAAAAAAAATGTACCTCTATATTCACTAATATTCACTTTATGTAGAGAAAACAATCAGCGGCAACAGTTGTGCGACTGCTGATCCACTCTGCATTAATATATACCACTTTAAAACTGCTTTCGAACAAACAAATCTCTAGTAATGGATTTGTTCCATTTAATTTTTTGTTAATCGAACATTTGGGCGTGAATAGGAAACAGACCACGGGATCTGCCGCAATCACATTATTTCTCCAAAAACAACGCAACAAAATAATTGAGCATTTAGTCAGGTCATTCAGATGGAGAATTTGAGAACTGCCTTTGTGAAGCCTAGTAGCTTATTTTCCCGCGAGTTCATTTTTTTCCCCCACATAATATTTTAACTCAGATTAACAAAACTTAACTTGGATTGCGGGCCAACACTTGTGTTTCTGCTTTAAGCCTCAGCCTCAGACTGGACAACTGCAGTGATTAAGGTAGATTACATACATGTTACAGCTTTTGCTCTGTGTGTTAAATCCTGAATACAGAAAAAAGTTTTTAAAACAAACTGGCTACAGACTTTTGTAGTTAAGCATTTTCTGTTACTTCTGAATTGTTGGAGGGAACAAAATCCTCTTGAAATTCTACTTTATCTGGATACAGTTTAATGTAAGTGTCCACCATCAAATCCAAGTCATGCTTGATATCAAAGTTTATGTTAAGCAAAGCGAGGTTGCTTGACCTGTGCTCCGTCAAGGTGTTTTGCAGGTACGCTTTCAAGCGTTTCCGTCCAACTTCGTATTTTTCTTTCTCCACTTTCATCACTGGAAGGATGCACAGGACTTTGAGCAATGCATACACATTAGGGAAAAACTTTATGTCAGGCAAATGAAGTGCTTCGTAAATGGTAGCAGGAAGCTCGATATCTTTTCCTCTGTGCTTCCATTTGATTCTCCAACAATGAAGTTCTGCAGAAAGGGTGTCTGGGTTAGGCAGATCATTTTTGTACATATCAGCATGATGTTCCTCAGAGGTATTGAATTTTAGCTGTCCCATGACTGAGGGTACCAGAGATAAACATTTAAGAGCTTTTAAATGCTGTTCTGAAAATATATCTTTTAGCTCCTGAATTATGTGCTCCACAGTTGGAACACTAAGTGTTTCTTTGTAATAGTTTTCTGATGTTATTTCAGAGTCTAAATTACCTTGCTGTGCCCTGCGAAATTTCCCAGGGAGTTTAATTGGTATGTCCAGCTTTGTGGCCAAATTCGTTGCTTCCTCAAACCAAAATTCATGATAAACTTCAATATTTTCCATCACTTCATTTAGAGAATGCAACACTGCTGTTAAGCTACTAGCAGCAAAGAACACATCTGACGTTTGCCCTTGGAGATTTTTCCCAAAGGCTCTCGTAAAAGACAGAATGTTTTTCAACACTACAACTGTGACTACAAAATCAAAGTCTGTTAATGCGCTTGAAAGTACAAATGCTCGACCAACAATACAGCTGCTCCACCTGACCAACGTATCACTGCTGATCCCATCCAAGCACAATACCAGGGCTTGTATTAAGTCCACCAAAACCTCAAAAGTATCATGTCTGCCCGTCCACTGAGAACGACAGATCTCCTTCAGCTCGTTACCTTTTTCCTCGTTGTTCTGAAAAAGAACAGCAATTACATTGTCCAATTCTGCTAGTAACTGTGGCGACTGATTAAAAAAACAGCAAACTTCTTCTATTGTTCCAAGTGCTATAGAAACACCAACAACAGGGACAGATTTTGCCAACCAGACATTTAAGGCACAAGATGAACACAGCGTATACACGGCTTGTGGGTACTTTTCTAAGAGTCTTGTAGCTACAACTTTCATTTTGGAAGCAAATCCACTGGCAACAATATAGGCTTGACCTCGGCAGTACTCCATGTTTAGACCCCATTTTTCGGTAACGGTCGTATGAAACTTTACAGCTAAAACTTCAGGATCGGCCTCATAAGGCAAAAACCCCACAAATTCTTCTCTCAGATTATGAGACTCATCAACAAACCTCACTAAAACTGGTAAATGTTCCTCTCCTTGTATATTAACCACCTCATCAGTGACGATGGAAAAGAAGTGGGAGTCCCGTACTTCCCTGAGCGTCTCTTCTCTCACACAGCTCTCGCAGATCTCAAGCATCTGCTTCTGTTGTGCTTTAGAACAATACTCAAGATTTACCGCAGTCAGCTCAAACCGCTTCCTCAGGATTTCGTCTCCAGCGTTTATTCTGCATTCCAAGAGAGCCTGAAAGTTTTCTGGTGCGAAGATGCCTTCTGGGAGTTCATCAGCGTTATGGCCATCCAAAGGAATATTCTGTTTGCCCATGAGGATCAAAATTTCGAATAAAGATTTAAGGTAATCCTTGTTTTCCTTTTCTTCCAGAGTTAAAGGAGCAGCTTCCTCCTCTTGTTCTTCTCCTCCTTCCTCGGAAACAGCATTCTGGGTGTTGCTCTCATTCAGTTCTTGAGTTGCCTGCTCTCGTTCCAAAGCTTCATCAACTACAAAAAAAAACCCCAAAACCCCCACAAGTGTTAGATTTCACACAGAAAGAGGGGATGTCTACTTCTCCTTACTCAAAGCATCACGGATGTATTGCAGTTTGAGAGCACAAAAGCTTTTCTAATCTAATTGTCAGTGTAAACGGGGAGCACTATTTGGAGAGTTTGGATATGTGGAACATCATGCCCAATAGTGGTTTAGCTACCCTTACTTTATAAAATTTTAGTGATGTTTTCCATACTTGATTATTTGCCTTAAGTATTGATGTACCAAAGCACTGAACACCTCTAAGAACTCAAATATATTGATAACTTACTCTTTTGCTGCTTCAGAGTCCTTATTTCATCTTCACTCTTAAGGAAAAAAAAAAATGATGATAATGTATGGTATGTAGTAATACAGTTAGAGTAATAAGAAATAGCCTTGTTTAAGATTTGAGTGGCTGCCTTAAAAAGAGTCCTATACTTATAACAACAGGTATACTTATTAGACAAATGTTAAATATTGAGAAGGAAAATCGTCAGACATGAACCTGAAAATTTGGGGGCCAAACCTGATGATCTTGTAAGGTCCCTTCCAGCCCTTAACATTATGAAAAAACCCTGTGAGGGAACAGCAACCCCTATCTGAAGGCATGTTACTCTACTTTATGGTGCAATAGACTCTCTTAACAAAGCTTTCCCTACTTGTT
>NW_005842013.1:1266159-1271225 GCF_000455745.1 Alligator sinensis | reverse complement strand
CCAAATCTTTGCTTAAAAAAACATTAAAAAACATTTTTTTTTTTTTTTTTTTTTGTATCAAAAGATATATTCTGCTAGGGAAATGCACCATATAATGCAACGGAACCCTTTCAACTCAAGTTTTCTAAATTTTGATCATTGGTAAGTAACTATATGAAACCTGTAAAGCAGTGTTTGTATACAAAAAGCATTATAACTGGCTTCAAAACAAAAAAATAATGAAGTTGCTGAATTCTTCTTTATTTTCAGCATAAACAGAGCAACACAGAACCTGCAGTCAGATTCTCTGCGAAACATACACTGGAGCCATTAGCAAGCCATTATTTTGGCAGAAGCTGCTTCCTTTCGGGGGACTACAGCCTTAAAACCAACACCCCCCACAAAAAAAAAAAATCCTTAATCCCACCCAAAAACCAAAAAAGAAACAGCTCTGGATTTCTCCCAAGTTCAGAACTTGAGACTCCACTGGAGGCTATGTTATCCACATACAGAAAGAATACACATACAGCTGAAGACCTATAAAAGTAGTAAGTGGTATCAAATTATTTTTCTAGCTGTCACTGCAATAATACTGAGCTCTTAAGTAACACCCCTCTGCCCTGTAAATGTATATGAGGGCAAAGAATGACAATAGGATATATTAGCATAGCATCTGATGTTTAAAATCACTTTGATGCTGTCTACTCTGATATTTTCTTGATAATGATGCTCAGAAACAGACAAATGCAAGATACAACTTTTATTTGGGCCTTTCTACACAAATTTACCTTTGCTCCTTCAGTGTACAGAACTTTTTAAAATAAAATAAAAAACCCCAACAACTTACCAGCTCTTTTATTCTCTTTCGGTGTCTGCTGTGTGGATTGTTCAAGTGACTGGTGAGGTCAAATATGGTTGGCACAGCATTATCTCGTAAAACTGTTCTGTAAGGACTCTACATGGAAAGAAAGATTTAGATCAGACATTTCTTTGAAAGGTTCTTTCGGCCCGAGCGCAATAAATGAAAAACTCATAAGTTTCAGCGTTGGGGCTTATTTTTTTTTTTTTTTTTACCATATGCACACTTTATACTTAACTTGGACAGAGCCTAGGATAGTTAGTTTCCAGGTATTTTCATTTTGATTTTTATGAATAAGTAAAATGTTGTGTAGTTTGCATTTCAGGCACAACCAGTAAAAATTTAAACAAGAGACCAATCACTGTCATAGCCATTTATTATATAAAGCACTGAACTGTATTTTCTGTTTAGATTACACCAACTCCCTCCCCATTACAGTGTAGCATTTAATTTAATATTGTGTATTTAAAATGTTTTATTAATGTTACATTAGGGTACTCTTATGCAGAAATATTCTGCCACTAACATGCTTCTTGCCTCATTTTTACTACGGATGAGTAAAGATTTCCTTCATGAGGAAAATTCAACTAAAATTCAACTCCTTGATCCAAAAAAAGGGATATTCTCTGTTACTGACTGCTGTGAAAAAGATCATACCAAAAAGAACATTAATTTTAATTCCCAAACAAAAAGCAAGCAAAGCCTTCCAGATATTCCTGCTATACAAATAGCTCTACCAATTGGCCAGAAAATTGACAGAAAGGGTTTCTACATGGAATATTTTTCTAGCCTTACTTCTCTATGATTTTCCAAGTTTTGCAGGAGTTATTTCAATATTAAGTAGAGTATTATATAGGAGAAACAGTGGAAATGGAAGTCAATTAAGCTGGTTATGTTCTGTTAGTAACTAGATACAACTGATCATCTGTCAATGTGCCATAATTAAAAACCACTTCATGTCCATCTGGATTTCATGGAAAGCCATTCTGAATTTAGTCAGCCCCTAGGAGCACGCTCTCTCTCATATACTGGCTCTTCTAAACCCCACATCGTAAATTCTGCACTATATGGGTGAAGGGCTAGTGATGTATATTCATTAGATAGCAGATTTTTCCCCACTAATTATAGTCTGTGTAAAACCAAGATTCTCCTTTTCCATTGTGTTGGGTGGGATCAGCCAAAATATCACCAGCTTGCTTCAGATGCTAGAACATGTTACCCATTTCATACCTGCTCTCTCCAGTACACAATACAATTTTACTAAAAGTGAAAAAAATAATTTAGTTATGTTTATAAAACGGACAATTATTTCCTTTTACTTACACTTCTACATATCATAGAGGTCTCAAAGTGTTTAGCACATAGTCTGTAGTGCTTGTTCAACTGATCTGGTGTTTTATCTTCTAAATCTGCTCTTCGACAGTTCTCCACCCACCTCTGACATCTGCATACAAAAACAAAAATTAGCTCATCAAATATTTTAAAACAAACTAAAATCATCTATTATTTCTGGCTTGGTTGCCACAAATAGCTTTTTTCATTAGCGTCTGCATTCAACTTTTAATCACTTTCAGGGTGCTGGATGGGATATTCTTCATCTTTCAATGAATAGGGGAAAAGAATTAGGCAAAAATAGGATCCCAATGAAGGTATTTTAAACTCTTTTTAAGAACTACTCTTCTGGTCTTACTCTGAGTACGAGCCCCTTATAAGTTCACTATTGCACCTTTTCTTCCTTATCAGTACTGCTTCATCTGAATGACATAAGCACAATAATCTTTTGGGCAGCTGCTCACAAGTGCCAACTTGCTGGCATTTTATTCTTGAAAGAAGCTGGTTTGATAAATTAGTTAACTCTCTTGGAAAACCTGACAAGTAGATTTTTAAACACACAAATCACAACTTTCAATAATTTTTATTTATTATTATTGCCAGCCCTGATTTTGAAGTCAATCTTCAAACAATAAAATACAATATTTCAACAGCTGGTCTATAAAAATGGATCAGGAGGCCAAAGTACTATATAGGTCTGAAATAAGTCTTCAATAAGCACATGCTATGTACATTGCACAACATTTGTTTTTGTTCCATCTCCAAAACCCCCCAAAAAGCTACTCACTTGATTTCTGTACTCACATCACAGGGCCTGGGAAAAAGTCTCATTATTAATAAGACCTCTATTACATCTGCAAGGCAATGCTTCCTCTTGTGGATATGGCACAATTGATTAATTGGCTTTCCATTTCTCTCAATGGATCCATTTAATCAAGTCTTTGCCAAGAAATTTGGAACTGGCACACACATAAGACTGCCTTTGCAAAATTACCATAACAAAGGTCATCTGCTATTTAAAAGTATGCATATCCACCAGAAAAAGATTAAATCAACGTGTTTTTGGCAGGCATTAATATCTATATTTAAAAGACTTCTTTACTTGCAAACCCAGCCTCAACTGGATAGAGGGTGTCCTCACCCCAGTCTTAAAGCCATAAGGTTCAGGCATTCGTGGACAGTGGGAATTGTGGGCCTGAACTCACTATTCCTCAACTCTTGCCTCGGTCCAAGTTTCGAGTCCTGGCTCGTGTCCTGGACCCTGCTCTCAGCCTTGTCCTCAGCTCCTGCTCTATTACTTTTACCTCTGTTCCAATTCATGCCTTGAACTCTGGCCACAGCCCTGTCTTCAACCTAATTCTCTGTTCTGGCTATTTCTTTGAACCTCCTGGCTCCTGACTTCTAGCGTAGCGTTTGACTAAAGTGTCTATTGCTGGGCGGTCAGCTCGATTCCTGACACTGTCTCTTGACCCAGCTCTGCAGGCTCATGAGCTGGCCCTAAACACAGGGCAGACCACTCACAATCTGGTTTATAACATTTAAGTGCAGGAACCCCCAGACTGTGGATCCCAATTGGGCCCAGGGTACGGGCAAACTATTTATCAATAGGAAAAAGTGGGAAAGGTTTTACTGTGTCAGCTGCTCTGGTTGTCGGTGTGTTTGCATATTCTTACTCTAGCGTAAGTGGATGCTAAACATGAGAAACACTCATATCTTTGATCGGGGCTAAATTACCATGGTTTAGCCTTCACTTAACAAGCAGTTACTGCAGAGCAAAAGCCCCTTTCAATTTGCAGCAAACTGTTTGCATATCTGTATATGTAGGTGTGCTATGAGCTGCGCTGCTTAGCTCTGCCAAATGGCAGAAGTTCTGGGCACAGAGAATCAGCACCCCTGGCACCTAGGGAACTTGATTAGTAAAAACTCAGGCAGGAACAGCCTTGGTACCAAAGGGGTTGGGCACAGTATCATTCCACCAAACCTCTTGGACTTGACATCTGTCCCCTTTTGTGGACCTAGGCCTTGCCACCTCCATCAGCCCATGTAAGCAGTGCGAGGCAGTCTGTTGTATGTGCAGTCAAAAGAACTGGATGAGACCCATACAATCACTTTTGAATCATATCCAAGAGGATTTAAAGCGTTATTTCTTGGGTTCAAACCTTCTTGTGGAAAGTAGAAAGGCTTAGATTGTTCTTATCTGTGAGCAAGCCACGCTAACAAGTTTACTGTAAAAATGGATTTTTATAAACCAAGACTGCCAGTAAGTACCTAATCAATGACTAGGGAGGCTTCAAAAAGTACAAGACTCTTTCAAGTTCAGCCAGACGCAACCATTAACTTAGTAGAGAAAGATGCCAACACATGTGGTTCTCCATCCAGGAAGAGCACACACCAACTGCTGCAGCTTCCTGAGCCTGACGAAGGGTTTTTGAACCCGAAAGCTTGCTTAATAACTATTCTCCAACCATTTGGGTTGGTCTAATAAAAGATATCAAATTCACCCAAGGAACCTTGTCTGCCTATATCCTTAGACCAACACGGCTACAACCTAAACCCCTGCATGTGGTTCAATGGCATTCATAAGGAAAATAAATGTGTCCGCTGGTACGTCTATGGTCAGGTAGAACTGTTTTCCAAGTTCTTTACCAACAAAATATTTGGCACAGACAAGACCTGCTTGGGTTTTCTCTGCTCCCTCATTTGCCATTCTTATAACCTGAGGAGCTTTTCTTCAGTCACAAACATTAACAAGTCAGTAGTTCTTCAGAAATAACACATCTCATGGAAGTGTAAAGGACCATTTTGTTTAAGGGGGAAAAACAATTCCCCCTTAATGTGAAAATCATTTGTCTTCTTTTACTATTAAAAACCTGCATTAGAGTAAGACCTTTATTGT
>NW_005842013.1:1263714-1266138 GCF_000455745.1 Alligator sinensis | reverse complement strand
GGGGGGGTAGCAAACTATATATTTATGTGACATGTATTTAGAGTTCACTTTATTATTATGATAGAGACACTGGTGGGCTGCTTCCACACTGCTTTAACACTAGATATATCAATAAAACATTGCCCAAACAATCGCTGTCTGTCTCATGCTCTCTCTTTATAGTGGTCTTTTGTTTCACTTGTGGAGGAACATGGATTTGGGGGTACTTTACAGAGTGACTTTGGGATTTTTTTTTCCATAAGGGATTTTTCAGTTTTCCAGTAGGGAACACCACAGTTCCTGCTAGGGAGGCGGGTGGCAGGACCCTGCCTGCTCAGAGCTGGCACCTTGGACCCAGCTGGCTGTGGCTGGGCCCCTGTCCACAAGGGGGCCGGGGGGCAAAAGCTAGCACCTTGGACCCAGCTGGCTGTGGTTGACCTCCTGTCCAAATGGGGCCAGGAGGACAAGCTTTGACAGTTCAAAGCAGGCCACCACACCCGGAACACCTTTCGGGCGATAGCTGCCCAGATGGCCAGGCAGGGTTATTTTAACCCAAGTGGCACAATTTGCTCCACAACAAAGTGCATGTCCAAGCACGTGTGCCGAGGCAAAAAGCCTCGACTCAAATTTGTTCCGTTTCTATTTGAGCTGCTACAAGCGCACGTGCTTGCGTGTGTGGATGTGCCCTATGAGGGTAAGTGCTACATCTGTGCAGATTTGAGCCCGTGTTTCCAAAGTTCACAGTTCTGCGACTAAATCGCAGTTTTGAGCATAATGAGCACCTTGTCCTACAACCACCGAGTCTAACAACAGACGGCATTCTTCTTTCTTCACAAATAGTAAATTCTGATGTAAAAAATGGGAAGCATGCCAAATTGACCAAAAAAGATTTCTGCCCAAGCCAGGGTAGGCAGCGTAACTAACTCTGCTAAAATCCAAGACAAATCATCCGAAGTCATAAATGTCAGTTCAGGTTTTTTGATTAAAAGGAGAGTAGTACTAGATCTGAGCTAGAGAGGCTGAGAAGTTACATGCTGCTAAAGATAAGGATGAATCAAAGCATGTGCAATTTTCTTTTTGTGCAGAATTTGAGATACCTTGGTATCTCGCACCAGCAAATTCTCAAATGCCAAGAACAGCGCAATCTACTTAAAACCAAGTTAATACTCAACCTTGCACAGCATTCACTTTAAGCAGGCACTGAACCATTTCAACTGACATTAAAATTAGGGGTGTGTAACCTGGGCCATATTCAAATTGGATTCGGGCCAATAAAGGGAAAAGCGATTCGATTCGTTGATTCGGATCACTGTCCTGATTCGATCTGGCCGAATCCAAATCTAAAGAGTCGATGCTGATTCAGAGAATCAGCGTTTCAGCCATAGATACAGCTTTAACTGTTTTTTCTATACATCTCGAGGTACCAGCTGCGACTTGTGAATGCTGCGATGCTAGGGCAGATGGAGCGTCCCACAGGAGTGCAGGGAGGCCCCCTGCATGCTCGGCAGTGGACCCAGAACTACTTTCAGTCCACTTATGGCCTGCCGCCGAGAGTACGGAAGCCCCCCTTCGTGCCCCTCTTTGCTCAGCAATCAGCCGCAGCAGGACCCCACGTCCCCCCCAGACCCAGGAGGCACCAGTTGCTGAGCCGGGAGGGGGTCCCCCACATGCTCCACAACGGACCTGGAAGTGCTTCTAGTCCAATTCCAGGTCTGCTGCCGAGCATGCTGGGGACCCCCACCGCACTCCCGTGGGACGCTCCATCCACCTCACCATCTTAGTGTTCACGAGCCCCCGGTACCTTGAGGTACGTAGAAAAAAACAACATTTAAAACTGTGTTTATGGCCGAATCATCGAATCTCTCCGAATCAATTCAGAGGGTTCCGATTCGATTCGGAGAAATTAAAGGGTCTCCTGATTTGATTCAGCTTCGGCCACCGAATTGGGCCAAATCTCTGCTGAATCAAGCCAGCGACCAAAGCGTTGCACAGCCCTAATAAAAATATCGTTCCCCTGAAGCCTTTCAAGATAATTAGTAACTTTCATGTGAAATAACTGTCAATGATGGTATTGATATTTTGACACACAGTCAAGATAGCAACAGTCACTTCCTAACATGGCAATATCTAGCATAAAATGCTTTTAAAAAATGCTCTTCTATATTACCTAATCGGAAAGCATCCATTCAACACGTGTTCAGCAGTAAAAAACAAAACAAAACAAAAACCCAAAAAACTATTTACAGCACTGGAGAAGTTTTGGGGATTTTTCCCCCCCCCCCTTTATGTATTAAGCCAGGAATGGGGAAAATACGGCCCGTGGGCTGGAACCGGCCCGCCAACCGTTTGGATCTGGCCCGCTGGCAGGCGCACACCAAATGACTTGCATCTGGCCTGTAGCTGCCCCCACAGTGTTGTGGATGGGGCCGAGTCTGGCCCGCTCCT
>NW_005842013.1:1262660-1263683 GCF_000455745.1 Alligator sinensis | reverse complement strand
GTTAATGCTGCATTCCTGCATGCAGGATGGACCCAGCCCCTGCCGGCATGCACCGCTTCCCCATGGGGCTACTGCAGCTATGTGGGTGCTGTTCGGTTCCCACTGCCTCCCGTGGCGCTCCCTTCACCTGCCCCGGAGGCAGCAGATAGGGTGGGGAAGTGGTGGTGAGCAAGGGGAAGCTGCAGCTGAGCGGCTCCTACCGCAGCGCGCAGGGCTCCAACTCCCGGACACTTTTCACCCACCCGGCACAACTAGTAGCCACCTGTGGGTGGCTGAGTGGGGGAAAGGCAGCCCCACCGGGAAGCTGTACACACTGGCTCAGCCTCACGCATAACACTGCAAGGGTGGCCGTGGCCAGAAAAAAAGGGGTGGACTGCCCCTGCACTGCCCGGGCGAGCTTTGCTGCCCCTCCTTCCCCCACCCCAACTCAGCTTTTAGGACTCAGTGCACACCTAATATGCAAGAGTAAGATTATTTTGAGCGATTATGCAATTGCCTTTACATAGACGCCTAAAAAAACACCCCATAAATCAGAACAAAAAAATATTTTTTGAAATAAAATTGTGTTTGTTTTATAAATATCCGATTTGTTTTTTTAATCTACGAGTGGTTAAAACGATATCTTCCGAAAGACCGCGCGTGTTCGGCCCTCAAACAGCTCACCAAAACTCGTTAAGTGGCGCTCCAGCTGAAATAATGACCCGCCCCTGTATTAAGCATGGTTAATAACAGCCTATTACAAAGTTAAACTAAGTTAAACAAGGGCTCCTAGCAAGTTAGCTAAGTACAGACAACCCTAAGTCTCCTCCACTTTTAAGGACTTGCTGCCACTTTCATAATGATATTGCAATAATATAGTTTACAAGGGTGCTTCTCAGGAGGACGCAGCCCATCTGGATTCAAGGAGCGGACCATAAAGATGTCCTCGATAGACCATTATCTGTTTGGACTCACACTCCCCCAACACACCTGGCTCTGGACCACTGCCATCACACTCACCCCCGCCCGCCCTGCACGTGGCCT
>NW_005842013.1:1260565-1262533 GCF_000455745.1 Alligator sinensis | reverse complement strand
GAGCGGCCGGGAGGATTCACCGCCACCCTCCGCCGGGGCACAGCCGCCTCGTTCCCACAATGCCCCGCGGTGGCGCGCCGGGCCTGCGAGCCACTGCGCAGGCGTCGCCCCGTCCCTTCCCTTCCCTTCCCTTCCCCCCCCACCCACCAGCCGCCGCTGCCAGCCACTGGGACCCGGATGTGGAAGGGGCGGGGAATTGACGTGGGGAAGCTGGCGCGCTGTAGTGCGCGTGCGCCTGACGGACGAGGTGCGCATGTGCAGAAGACACCAGTGGGGGCTTGAGCAGGGACAGTTTGTCGGCTTGCGCATGCGCAGACGGCACCATTGGGATGTGAGCGGACTGTCGCCGTGTGCATGCGCAGAAGACAGCGGGTTTAAGCAAGGGGTCAGCGTGCGCATGCGCAGAAGGCATTAGTAGGGTGCATGCCCTGTAATGGGAGAAATGTAAAAGTCGAGAACTTTTGTTTCCAAAATGATACTTTTTATTAGACCAGCTAAGAAATTGCAAAGAAATATGTTTTTTCTGTAAGGGGAGAGGCAGTCAGTGCATAACTGCTTTTGTCCCCAGGCTGTTGCACACCAGAATCTCCCTTGCTGCAGCCAATGCCTTCCTGTCTGGGCTGTAGCTCTCTTGGCTGATACAAGGGATTGTAAAGGGATGAGGAAATATAATTATAGCCTTGGCTTATAATGAAACAAGCCTTGGTTTATAATTATAACCTTTATAATGCTTTCTGCAAGGTTCCTGTTTTTAAGCCTAAAAGGACTCAGCTTGGCTCGAACAAATAACCTTTGCATTCACTTCAGGGTGAATCAGTTAATGGCTTGTCATGCACCCCTTTCAGCATGCTGTTTGGGGCTTTGAGGGAACAAATCCAAGTCACGGAGCAACTTTTCCACTGCTTAATGGTGGCTGGTTTGGGGCCAGGGAGACTGGGTGTGAAAAGTCCTGAAAAGTCATATATCCTTTGAGGGTGCAGTGACATGGCGAGTACAGGTTGCCACTATAACAAGCCTAGCCAGCCCCCAACCATGGGTCTACAAGTTCTCCACGGCGGAGCAGATGGAAGAAGATACTAGACTCTCAATGGCTGCAAAGGCAAATAAAGGCTGCAGCAGGATGAGATCCCCAGATGTCTTGGTCTCTTTGCCAGTGGATCAAGGTCCCGCTCTGTCAGGTCATGTGGAAGCCGATGTGCAGCAGCTTCTCTCCAATAAAAGCGGTCATGCACGGGCCTCTTCCATGAACACAGCTTTTGTACCACGTTCCTCAAGCCCTTTGGTGACTAGCTAATGGTGATGGGAGCAGGATTGTGAGGGCTGGAAGCTCCTAGTCTTGAACTGGCATGAAAGCAGCAGTTACAAGAAGGTTGTCTAGCACTTGGATGAGGCAGGAGTGTGATTCGGCAGCTGTAACTGCGACCGAGCAGCCCTCTTCAAGATCCGCTCTGCTCGCCCCGCATGGGCTTGAAAAGATGCCCTAAACATAGGCTGTCTGCCTGCCTCCTCATGAAAACCATGTACAGCGGGATCACTTTTACTGTGATAAACACATATTCCAGCTGCAGTAGAATCTGTCAATCCTGGATAGGCCTCATCGTCAGCCATCTTCTGTCATATAGATAAGACAATCATGGAAGATAGTTGTCCTCATCTGGGAGTGATTGCCAAAGAAGGAGATTCTTGCCCTTTCATTTCTCGCTCACTGCAAACTACTTGTTAGTCTAAATCTACCTGCTCGATGTTCAACACCTCATTTCAGATGACATGCTGTGTTGATTGAACAGGTCATCCAAGGAGCCCTAAGTGCTGCATAAGCCCCCGTCCTGCCAGAGGAGCTCCACAGCCATTTTCAGCCCTATGGGCAAAAGCAGCAGCAGCAGATCCTGCAACGCCTTGTCTCCCTGCCTCTGTTAGGAGACATTCAACTGCATCCTTGGCATTTCCCCATGCACAGAGCTCGCAGTA
>NW_005842013.1:1217120-1260534 GCF_000455745.1 Alligator sinensis | reverse complement strand
CGACGTGGTCCTGATCTAGGACCATTTGACATGCAGACTGAAGAGAAAGGGGATGGACAAGACGTGGTGGAGAAAGAGGTGGTGTCTGAGAAAGTCTGTGGAACTAGGAATCGGGGTTTGAACCAGCTGGCAAGATGAGCCAGTGAGTCCTGGGTCTCTTTTGCAAGGATTTCTTTGAGGATGGGCCTGGGGAGCAGCACAAAAGCTGGGTCCTCAGCCTGCAAGCAGCAGTCATCGATTTAATATTTTCGTAAGGAAAATGATAGCTTAAGTGGAAGGAATTCCTGGGTAATGACTAACTATGGTTCTGGAGGCTATTGGACAAAGTGGGATGGATTCTGCTTCATTTGAGGGCAGAAGTCACAACATTTTTGAGATAGCAAGGAAATCCCTATGGCTCTGTGAAGCAGAAGGTCCTGCATTTGACCCTTTGGACACATCTGTTTTGGGTTAGGGGAGGAGGGCAGGGAATGCTCTACTGGCAGCAAGCCTCTGGATCCTAGTTCGGTAACCTGTTAATTATATCCCACAGTTTCCCCCAATCAAGGCAGTGGTGCTAGAGAACTATCATGCAGCAGAACCTCAGGGCAGCCAGCAAGAGTCCTGGAAGTTTGCCCTACTTAACGATTGCCTATGTAGCTCCCAACCCCTTTTGGTTCCTTGGTAAGCCTGTTCAGTCCGGCAGCATCACAGTTTGTTCCCATCGCAGCAGCCAAATAACCGGGATGCTGTGCCTCTTTCAACTGGGTCCTGGACCGGCTGGAGCAGGTGCCACGTGCACTCGATCTAGCGTGGGAGGGGTCTATGGGCCTGATCTGGCCTCACACCCTTCATCTGGCATGTAGACCAGACCCTCACCCACTCATCCAGCCTGCAGGGACAAACAGGTTTGACACTCTTGGCAATTCATGCATGATTCACTGAGCTTAAATGGAAAGACAGACCCTGTGCGTTTCGTCCCGTCCCATCTTATACACTTGTGTAAAATCAAAGCAGCCGGTTCAGAAAGGGAAGCAGAGCAGGAAGTATTACCTTTCAGATATCCAGATCTGCACTCACAGAGACTTGTGGGGCTTGGATCTTGGTTCATGGCATCATCAATCTCTTTCGCTTTTAGTTTTCACATTTGTGAACAGTTATCTGTGGACAAACTGGTGGGATTGTCCACCAACTTGGCTATGAAAGTGTTAATATCTGTTCATTAATAAAGTGGTCTGGTTATAGAGAAGGTTGGTGTGAGGTCTGAGAAAAGAGCCAGGAAGCTGCATGGAAAGCTTTTAATGAAGCCAAACTCTTAAAACACACAGCACTGACGTTAAATTCTCAGTCACCCACTATCAAAAACTGATAGCAGTCTTCAAATACCCAAAGTGTAGGCCTGGCAAGCCCCACTTGGCCAGAGTAATGCCATGATGGTGCAAGTGCACATGACCAAGTTAAGCAAGTATCAGGTTGGCAGGCAGGGCTTGTGTTTTGCAACCTAAAGGAAAGAAGAAAACAGGTGTTGATTGGATGCAGAATTAGGTTAGCCAAATATGAAATGGTGTATGTGACTAACCAAGTGTAGCCAGAAGTGTAAAAAAGTTGTGTAGCTGCAAGGAATCGGATCACACAAGCCTCCTCTGAGCATTTTTGACCCTTATGAATCACCGAGGAAGTGGCGATGCTGGGCCAGCTGACCTGACTTCTCTCAACTCCAAGGCTATGCGAGTATTATAATTATTGTTGTAAATAAGTTAGTGCTTAAGCATATCCCAATAAGGCTTTTGATGTATGACTGGAATGGTCTCCTTGATCATTAATCTCGCTCTCCACCCAAGCTAAATTTTAAAGTAACACAAGGGTGATTATAAAGAGGATAGAGATGGGTTTTTCTCTGTGGCTGTATGGGACAGGACTAGGGGCAATGGCCTCAAGCTGCAGCAGAGGAAATTGAGGTAGGAGATTAGGAGAAATTTCTGATTTTGAGGGTGGTCAAGAATTGGAACCGGGGACTAAGAGAAATTGTGTTATCTCCATCTTTGGAAGTTCCCAAGAGCAGGTTGGACAGACACTTTGTCTGGGATGGTTTAGTCAGGGATGATCCTGCTTGAACAGGGGGCTGGACTAGATGATCTTATGAGGTTCCTTGCAGTCTTATTTTCCTATGATACTATGGTGCTGCATGCCACAATAACATGGGTTTAAGCTGTCCAGACTAGCATCCAAATGCTTTTGCAGGCAGTTCCATTTTGCTTTCAGCCCACCGCATCTTGAAACCACTGTGTGTGTATGTAATGAAGTCTTTGCTTGACAGTTGTTATGAGATCAGAGATATATCATAAGATATAATCATAAGATATAAAATGATATATCATAAGATTATATCATAAGATATAAAATAATAATGGCATAGACCCCTGCTAATAATCAAATCATTAGGAAGGAATAAGGACCTTACTTGTCCAAATGGATCAATGCCAGATCTATTCAGCACCTTGGTGCCATGACCCTTCCCTGTAGACTTCATGTTGAGCTTTGTGACCATTGTAGCCTTGCAGAGCTGTGGAGCAGTACAACTTTGTGGCTGGCATAGTCACCGTCTTCTGGCAGGCAAACGATGGCCTCATCTATCCTGGCAAAAAAACCCACCCATGTGGATTGATTCCATGGCTTGGCACAGAAATGGATGGCCAGAAGCCCTAGACAAGCTCTCCCACAATACACTGTGAACCAGTTCCTAGAGCAGCCCATGCTACGGAGGTGAAGTTATGCTCCCAAGAAACCTATAGGGTAACCTGAGCAAATGCAGTGCCAAGGTCAATATGAGAACAGGTGAGGTGGGTTGAGTGTGACTTGCAGGTACGCTCAGCAGGTACATGTATGAGTGTGACATGGGACCTAGGTTGCACACTGTAGGACAGGCATACCTTTAGGGCCAGACCCTAATCCCCTGCTAAGACACATTTGTTGAGCTTTTAGGTATCTACCTCAATAAACACTGTCTTTGATCATAGGAGGTGGACAGTCCCCTGGCTTTTAGCTCAGGAGCTTGCCTAGTGGTTAGACCACGTGGCTAGGATTTGAATATACGTCTCCTACTTCCCAACAAAGCACCCTAACCACCAACTGCGAGCTAACCAGGGCCAAGAGCACCCTCCATGCCTTTGCTGAAGCTGGGCAGCCATGGGAGAGTCAGGGAGCCAGAAGGAGAGCACACAAAGGGAGAGTGATTGTGTCCCACTGAGGAGGGGCCTGGCCTGGAAGACAGATGTGGTTTCTAGCTGTACATGCATTTTAACCAATGACTATTAAATGCAAAATGCAGAAACAGCTTCTGGAGCTGCAAGTAGTACCCTGGTGCCCCCCTCACCGGGCCACAGAATCTGCAGTTGTTAGTTCTGTGCTCCCATTCGGTCTACTAAGGGATCCAACTGGTGACCCCAAAGACATATCCACAAATAATCCTAACCTTAATAATCATAAAGAAATAGCCCGTTTAAATTAGACTGAAGTCAGTGACGTACTCATGTGTGCAACTAAAAGCGTTTGGATTTGTAGGATTTCTCCTGGAAGCTCCAAATCCTCATGAATGGAAATGATTTTTCTCAAGAGATCATATTACAACATCCGCACAGAGATGGATGCCAGCTGCAGCTTCCCGCGGTCCAGCACGTAGCTGACTCAGTGCTTCGGGATCTTCCTTTATTGTAGAGCAAATCTTTCAAGAGAACATGACAAATGCATTTTCATTATACCCTTACTGAGCATTGCAGCTCCCACTCCAAAGCATCACAGCTCCTCCCACTGGCAATCTGAGAGCCTGATTCTGCCAACCATTAAAAAATAATTGCACCGAAAGCATACATGAGGGTTACCTGGGTTGATTTCCTGGTGGAAGGTATCCCTGCCAAAGGAAACTGCTATTCACTCCTCCCTGGATGTGTTTTGTTGTACTTAGCTCAATTTGTAAGGTGTTTAAAGTGAAAGTCTTAATACCGGTAACCTTCCCACATGACTCCACTTGCCTTTAAATTTGGTTCTTGATGAAGGGGACATTAAAAAAAGAGTGAGCATGAAAGGGGAAAAAATGGTTAGATCGTACTGTATTGTCCAGTATCATTCTCTATAAGGATCTGACAGGTTCATAAAACTATGGGGGACAGGAGGAAATAGCAGGCGAGAAAAAGGTAATAAATAATGACTTCTGGAGGTGAGATTCAAGTACCTCTGCTGCCATTAAGTGACAATAATGGCAATACCAGAATGGAAATAGCGGGTAGGAGTCTCAACACACCCTCCATGGTCTGTGCCTTAGACAATTCCAGCTGTTTGTGACATTCTGCAAGCCAAATATGAAATGAGAATTTTTTATTTTTTTTTAACTGTTTTGCTACAAAATGCAGCCACACACCAAGCCACAGCCCCCTCTCCTAGAGAGGCCTCTCCCCCCCGCCCCTTTCCTAAAACGTATTTTTTCTTACAGACAATGTCTGTCTTTTGGCCCTTCCTGCTGCGTTCCTGCAGCACTGCGAAGCAGCTCCGTTCACCCTCGATAGCTTCTCGATCGATTTGCACCACGTTGTACTCTTTCTTAGTTACAAAGGGGAAAGGAAAGCCTTTTCAAGAAGTGTTTCAGGGAGTTGAAGCACAGGCAACAATGGTATGTTGTCTTTTTCCTGGATGAGGCAAGTGTCCTCTGCCCAGCCCCATTTTCCTTAGATAGCTCCTTCTGGGACCACTTGTGTGGTTTGCCGTCCCCACCTCACCCCCCTCAGCCGGACAAGCGGAGATGCCAGCAGAGATCAGCTCATTTTGCTTCTGAAAGGTGTGAGCCCCCTCTTACCATGCATTTCTAAAAGTCTGCAAAGCAGATCCAAGGGGCGGGGGGGAACAGCTTATTCACTCCCTGCCACCTGGGGTTGGTCGGGTCATCCAGGAGCATCTCACACAGAGAGACTATCCCACTATGCAAAGCAAATGAAGGCGCCGTGGGGCAGGGAGGTTGCACGCAGAGACGACCCAGTGGCAGTGTGACAAGACTAGCCCTGGGCTGCGCTGGGCTGGGCTTGGAGGTGTGTAGCAGGGGGAGAGAGGGGTTAGCCCCTCCACCAGGACAGCCTGCAGAAAGCCACACACACAGGGAAGTGTGCAGTGTGTGTAGACACACACGTATATGTATACATACACATGCACACACACGTGCCTGCAAACACACACATATGCACATGCACACACGTGCCCACACACACATATGCACATGCACACACACATGCCCGCAGACATGCACATGCACACACACATGCCCGCACACAGACATGTACATACGTGCCTGCAAACAGACATGCACACGCATGTGCCCACACACAGACATATGCACATGCACACACACGTGCCCGCACACATATGCACATGCACACACACGTGCCCGCACAGACATGCACACACACACACACGTGCCCACACACACAGACAGATGCACACACATGTGCCTGCAAAGACATATGCACACGCACACACGTGCCCGCACAGACATGCACACACGTGCCTGCAAACAGACATATGCACATGCACACACGTGCCCGCAAAGACATGCGCACACACATGCCCACAAACAGACATATGCACATACACACACACGTGCCCACACACACAGATGCACACACATGTGCCTGCAAAGACATATGCACACACACACACGTGCCCGCACAGACATGCACACACGTGCCTGCAAACAGACATATGCACATGCACACACGTGCCCACAGACATGCACATGCACACACACGTGCCTGCAAACAGACATATGCACATGCTCACACACGTGCCCACACAGACATATGCACATGCACACACGTGCCCACAGACATGCACATGCACACACACGTGCCCGCACATGCACATGCACACACACGTGCCTGCAAACAGACATATGCACATGCTCACACACGTGCCCACACAGACATATGCACATGCACACACGTGCCCACAGGCATATGCACATGCACACACTCCTGCAAACACAGACATATGCGCACACACAGACATGCGCACATGCACACACACGTGCCCACACAGACATGCACACACGTGCCCACACACAGCCATATGCACATGCACACACACGCCTGCAAACATATGCACATACACACACACACGTGCCCACACACACAGACATGTGTGCATGCACACACACGTGCCCGCACAGACATGCGCACACACACGTGCCCGCACAGACATATGCACATACACACACACACGTGCCTGCAAAGACACATGCACACACACGTGCCTGCAAACAGACACATGCACATACACATACACGTGCCTGCACACAGACACATACATGCACACAGATGCACGTGCATGCACACACGCAGGCATATACATATACATACACATGCAGCCGCACATACACAGACATAGATACACATGCGCGCGCGCGCACACGTGCTCAGACCCACCACCAGGGGCAGGACGGGAGGCAGCCGGCGCGCCCCTCAAAGCGCCCTTTGAGGGTTTTGTCCCCTTGCTCTCCCCGTAGCGTCTACCTCCCGCCCCGCGCCCGTGCGCCTGCGCGCTACTCGCTCTGCCGCCATCTTGAAGAGGAGGGTCGTTCGATGTCCCGTGGCGGGTTGACGTCGGGATGAGTGAGGGAAGCCGCGGGCGGGGGGCGTGACAGAACTACACTTCCCGCCGCACCCCGCGCGCGCTTGCGCCTGCGCGCCGCCGCTCGCGCCATCTTGGCTCTGTGGAGCTGCTGCCGCCGCCGCTGCCGCTGCTAAACAAACCCGCCGTTCCTCCGCCGCCGATGTACCGGGCGCGGCCGGGCAGGTGGGTCCGCCCCCGCAGTCTTCTCCCTTCCTTTCCTCCCGCCAGCGGGCTCCAGTCCTTCCCAGGCAGGAGCGGGAAGCTCCCCGCCCCTCCCCCCCTCCCCCCCATCAGCTAGCTTCTTGCAGGGGTGCCGCAAAAGGTGGAGAGGCGCTCGCTGCCCAGAGGCGGTGATTGCCCTGACCATGTTTGCATTGTTTTCCAGGGAGGCCGAGCCCTGTGGGAGCACGAGGACGGAGGAAGGATGCCTGTGGTGTGGCCAACCCTTCTGGATCTCAGCAGGGATGAATGCAAGAGGATCCTTCGCAAATTGGGTACAGTAAGATGGGATTTATAGGCCCCCCTGGGCCTCTTCCTTCTCACTTGGGGCTACCGTTTTGAGTCAGTCTCTGTTGAAAGGCTTGTCCTCCCCTTAATAATATTAATCAAGGTACTCAAGTTGAAACATACAGGAAGCCATCATTATCTTCCTGCCTAGATCAGGGGGGTTGGATGGACTCGATCTTTCAAGGTGCCTTAAATTTCTACGATATGATTACGGCTACAACTTACACCCCTGCGATATGATTAGGTGCCCTTGTCTGTACGTAGTGTCGGATAATTTGAATTAAATGAATGGCCCTCATCAGGGAAATGTTTTGGTGGGATGGGACGTCTGGTGGGTATTCGAGTCTTATCTTTTTGCTCCTATCTGTCCATAACACATTGTTTTTCAATACGCAGTAACGTTAATAGGACATGGCTTGAAGTAAGAATAGAGTCGTACTTTTCGGTATCTCCATGTAAAAGGTCCGATCGATTTCATCGATTTGTTGGTTCATAGACTGGTTTCTTCTCTCTTTTTTTTGGTTTTGTCTGGAGAAAATATACATTTTTCTCTTTACTTTCGTACCTCATAATGCAACCCCTGTTGAGTTGTTGCTGTGATTCGAGGGCCATCGGTTGAGCAGGGGTGTAGGTTGTAGCCGTGTCGGTCTAAGGACATAGGCAGACAAGGTTCCTTGGGTGAATTTGATATCTTGTATTAGACCAACCCAAATAGTTGGAGAATAGTTATTAAGCAAGCTTTCGGGTTCAAAAACCCTTCATCAGGCTAAGGAGGTTTCAGCAGTCAGTGTGCGCTCTTCCTGGATGGAACGAAGTTGAGCAAACACTAAGTCCAGGATACGGTGTCATTTGTAGTCTTTCGTTACAGGGCCTGGCAGCATATCGCGAATATTGTCTCACTTGACTTTCCTTCCACAGCAGTGGGAGTTCACTGAATTGCTTTAAACATATTTCAGTTTTGCACAGTCTGCCCAAAGAAAGGGAATTTGTATCGGAAGATTTATGGGTGCTATGACCATATTAACCTGCCTATGCAGGGGGTCGGACTCGATGATCTATTGAGGTCCCTTCCGACCCGAACATCTATGAATCTATGAACCTTTTATGTGAAGAAAGACCCATACACCTGCTAGTTGTATGCATATCTTTCTTTCTAATTCAATGATGACCTACCTACCTACCTACAACACTTGTACGAGTGAATTTTAATATGGGGAGGGGAAAAAAACATAGTTTGTCTATTCAGACTTTCATTCAGGCAACATTATCTTGTGGTTGAGCACAGTACAGAGAGTCAAGGGACTAGACACCTAAGACTTTGTGACTGACTTCCTGTACAACCTATTGGCAAGGCACTTAACTTTTCCGTGCTTTCTGCTTGACTTCAGATTAACCCAGTTAACTACCTCTTTCATGCCTTGTATTATCCACCTCTGAAAAAAAAATGCACACTGTGCCACTTTGCAGAGAGTAGAAGGTAGTGTTTACAGGATGCTTTTTGGTCCTCATGTGATGATAAACTATTACTAATATTTTTTTTCATGATCTTGTGCTTTGTGCCCAGGGCAGTTTTTGTTTTTTCTTTTTTAAAGGGACAGTACATTGCATCTAGACACTGAGTGAGCATTTGTATCATTTTAAAAATTACATCACACTAGTTACATTTTAGTTGTTATGTATGGTACACTAACAGAGACACATTTGTATAATCCCAAAGAATTTGGGCTATGTCTTTACAGTAGCGTTTTGCTGGCATAGTTCTTTTGGCTAGGAGCAAGAAAAAAAATCACACCTTTAGGCAACAGAGCCATGGTAGTAAAGCCGCTGCTGTAGACCCAGTTATGCTATCAAGAGTGCGTTGTTTGGGTTAATTTGATATTCTACCAGGTAATAATACCCAGAGCAGCAGATTTTCTTTTTCCATGGCATATAAGATTTCCCCACTAGGGGGCTCTGCCAGTTTAGCAGTGCCTCTTCCCTATAGTGGCACAGACTCTTCTAGCCCTTAGACAAGACTGACAGAAGCCAAGAGAGGAAATGAAGGTATGTCGACGTGAAGCGATCTGCTCTTTTCACAAGGGCATAAAAGAAGTCAGTGACAAAAGTCAGGCATAGAGCCCAGGCCTTTTGACAATGAGGCCAGTGCCCCAATCACAGAACCACTCTTCAATACCCGGATCCTCTATTAAATTAAATGCAACAGCAGATTTCAGAGCAATGTTGATCCATAATTCACATCTGACACCAAAGTGTGTCCTAAGGCCTGTAATATCTAGCACTGCTCCAAGACCTATGCAGTTCATAGCTGCAGAAGCATGAAATACTGGGTGAAGCAGAAAGAAGTCTCATATCTGGAAATACTTAATTTGTGAAACCTTATTTTCTGTTTTATTTTTGACCATTTGACAGGGCTTCCCTTGATACTGTACAGCGAGTACACCAGATAGGTTGTGATGGCTTCCTGAGCATGGGGTCGATTAAACTGGTTACACCCGTTCCACCAAGTCCAAACAAAACCTTGGAAGGTGCCTCCATAAAGAAGAAAAAAAATCAACCTTTACCTTGTAATCATACAGTATTGTCTGAGAGAGAGTGAGTTCAAGTTCTAGACCAGAAAAAATAATGTGGTGCCTGCCCAAATGTTGACTCCAATGGCAACCATTGTGGCTTTTATACGAAACACTTTATGATCACAGCCTTAACCCAGAATCCCTGCATAGGAGTCGCAGCTAACCAATCTGTGTTTACTTTGTTTTCCCCTAGGTTTAGTTAGGGTAGGGCAGGACTTGTTTTGGGTATGATTCCTTGGCTGTGTAAGCTGAGGCCCTTTTTGGAGGCATTAGAGAGCAACGCAGATGCTGTTTGGCAGATAACTTCTGATGGCAGCTTGTGCTTTTGTCAGGTTTTTTTGCTTGTTCCTTTCAACTCTTATTGTTGCTTTAAATCAAATCCTACTTAGCTCTTTTGTGTAGCTGATGTATGATGGTGAAAGACAGGGACCTTTGGGGTTTACATTTAGATTGTTAATTTTACAGTAAGGTTCTTAGCCTGGTTCATTAAAAATGAGTTATTCATATTAGAGCAATAAGTCATCCTTTGATACACTATGTAAATCGTCAGCACAAGTTCCAAGGTACTTCATGTTAAAATAACAGATTTATCAACTCGTGGAGCAAAAAACAGAGTTGTATATAGAAATGTCATTTGACTCCTAGCTAAGGCATTTTCTGTATAAAGATAGAATGTTAAGTACATGAAAGAGAAATTGTTGGTATTAAGATTGTATCATTTTGACCAAGTGGTATTTCCATGCGTCATTCCTCTTGACTGCTGCTCAGACTTGAATATCGTCAATAGCGTTTTCCAAGGTTTAACTAGCTTATTTTCTCTGATATATTGGTTGCATGCTAGCAAGCATCACATTGCTTGGGTTATCCTTTCCCATCTGATCAGCTGTATGTCATAAACATTATGCAAGAAATGTTGATTACAAATTTTGACAAACAATAATGTAGAGAGAGAGCTACGTTTTTAAGATGGAAGCAACCTTTCTTGAACCAAGCTTTTCTATGGAACTTTTTAAGTGTTCTTTATCATAGTTCTTAATATCGCTCTCATTCTGGAAAATTCAAGAGTACTTGAAAAATCAGCTTCTAAATTTATAAAGATCCCTGCATATGGAACTCTTGCTACAAGTATATATTCTACAATTACAGTTTTGTGTGTGTGTGGTTGTTTGTGTGTGATGCTGTATTTGCCTGAATCCAAGATGACTATGAATTGAAGATGACCCCAGCCCCATGGAGCACATAGTAGCTCCAGCCCCAACCCAGCCTAGCAGCAGTGGTTGCAGTGGCAGGAGCTCTGTCCCTGGATGGGCCAGAGCCAGAGTTACCATGTGATCTATCTCCCGTGCTCAAAAGGGATGGAGCTATGACTAATAGTAAGTGATGGTGGATATGCCAGGGGTAGTGGGGAGGTGTCTGGGGAGGGCAGAAGTGGGAGGAACAGTGGCTGCGGCTCCAACTCTGACCTCAACCCCAGGTCAGGGCCAGGTGGAGCCACAGAAGCCACCTGACCTCCGTGCTGCTTTGTACTCAAATCCAAGACGACTGGTCCCTCCCATGTTAAACCGGGGAAAAACCCTTGCTTTCAGTTCGAGGAAATGTAGTGCGTGTGTGTACTAGCAGCAAGTATATACTGCGCATAACACTTGAACATAGGTGCATTAAAGAGGACTTGATCGAAATAATTCTAATCCATGAATTTTATAAAATGTACTGAATTATAAGAGTAGATTCCTTTTTATGACTGTGGAAATAGTAATAGGGTCAATATATTGAAAAAGCTCTGTGATATTTTGAATTTTTTGCTTTCTGTAGTTGATATGTAAGAGTAAATGATAATTCTGTTTTTCCTTAGAACTGGAGGCATATGCAGGAGTTATTAGTGCCTTGCGTGCTCAGGGGGACCTTACTAAGGAAAAGAAAGAGCTCCTTGGAGAACTTTCCAAAGTACTTAGGTAAACCTCCTCATTCTTGCAGAAAATGTGTTGGGTGTGTAATGAATTATGGCCTGTTTTATTTCTAAAGAATTATACTTTCTGTCATTGGCAACTTTTCTGACCCTAAATTCACATTAGCAGCAAAAGGGATTCTGGACATGGTGGGAAATTTAATTTTTACATTGCTTGCTTGTCACACTTATTCATCTTGCAAGTAAAAAGATAATTTTTCTAATCTCTACCCTTTAGGTATTTAATCTGGAATCAGTAATCCATATGCTCAGTCAGTAACACTGCCTCTCATAATGATGGTTCTCTACCTGGGATGCAGCTGACAATTTTTTCTGATATTCTGAGAGGCAGAAACATCCCAGTTAACCACGGAAGCTATATAAGGTCTTGAGATTTCTCAAGTGATGTGTATAAATAGAATTTCAAGACCTTCAGCCACAATTACATTGATTGAAAGGTCCTACTTTCTTTACATGCTATTTTTTTGGCCCCTGCCTATTTGTTAATTTGTTAGCTCTTATGAGGGAATTGACAATCTCTTAAATAAAAATACTTATTCCTTTCCTCCTTCAGAGTGTAGATATTTGTTTAAAAAAATGCTTTAGCTAAATATATCAGATACATGTATTTGTCTCTCTCATCCGAAATATACCAGGTGCTTTATTTTTATTTTTTATTTTTTGACAGCATTTCAACAGAACGCCATCGTGCTGAAGTTCGGAGAGCAGTAAATGATGAACGGCTAACAACGATTGCGCATAAGTAAGCTATAATTCACATGGTACATAGGCCCCATAAGGTATCATTAAAATAGTCTCTGCCTTGGGCATCCCATTATCCCTTAACCTTGAAGATCCCTAGCAGTTAGTTTACTGTTGGTTTAGGGAGCAGGCTTTTGGGGACAGTAACTGTAACTATAATCTCTACTAATCGTCTACTATAGAAAAAAATAAGGGAATGTTAAATTTTGGATTTAATTATTAATTTATTGTAGTAGCGCTTAGGAGCTAACTGAGAACAAGTACTCTGTTCTCATAGACCTTGTTCAAATATAAAATAGGAGAATCTCTGCCCTGAAGACTTTACAATCAAATAGGCTAAAAAGACAAAGCATAGAGGAAAGGTATGTAAAATACAAGAAGAGTGAATGGTGTCATGGCTGCAGATTTCATGTGACTTGGGTTTAATTTTATTTAAATCCTTTTGGTGAGATTGTGTTAAGAGAGAATTAACCGAACAAAGACAAAGGTGGGTGAGAAAAGTTGAAGCATAACAGAATATCAGTGCAGAGAGATGACTGTTCAGAGTGAAACCTGCAGGCATCAGTGTCTGGTCTCACTCTCCTCTGATTGTCTTTCTCAAACCCCACATGATTCGAGGGAGAAAAACTAGCGTTCGCTTGCCTTAGTTAATTGTTTTGTATTCTTAATCGTACCTGAAAAGAGTTTTTCACAATTGGACCTTTTTTTAAGGGGAAACACTTTTCGGTTCAGTTAGATTATAGAAATGCTTCATGTTTCTCTTAATTTTTACATGTTAATACCAGAAATAATGCATTTAGGTGGGAATCCTGACTCAGGTACAGCCTCAAGCAAAATATGGTATTTCCTGGCAAAATAAATGGCATAGTGTTTCTGATTTCTTTTCAAAAAGAATATATGTAGTGAAAAGTAGTAGTTTACGTATTAAAAGTATTCAGGATTATTTCCATAAATTGAGTTTAGCACTGATTGTTTGTAACATTTTGTAGAATATGTGCACTGTTTCTGTCTGAAGGGCCTATTAAAAATAAAGCGATAAGGCAGACTAGAAAATCCAAAAGAGATGCAACTACCTTATGACAGGTCACTTCTTCTTTTTTTCCAGTCCTTTACTTTTTCTAAACAATAATATGACAAAGAGATCTTTTAACTGCTCAGGATGAATTCTTCAAATAATTAGGACAGTTCCATATGGCCATTAGATATGGTGGATGTAGCATCAGTACATTATCATCTCAGCTAATACAAACCTGCATGTGTTGGAAGAAATTTCGTGGAAGCTGCTGAAATACATATGGATTCAACTGGAAAACTAGTTCTTTACATTATATGGACTGATTGATGGCAACTTTTTATGTGAGTTCCTCCATACCATTAGCCAGAGTTAGAAGGAGTTCTTCAGCCTGTAGTAATATTCTTTAAAATAATAATAATAATAATAATAATAAAAATAATAAAAAAACCCTTTGAAAATTGTAAGTTGAACTTTAGTCAATCAGCAATGTAAAACCATCAAATAAAGACAAAAATCTCTGCTCACCAGAGGAGAGGATGATGTTGCTGAAGCCTTCTGTTATGCCTTTAAACAATGAAGTCAATTAGTACTACAGCCAGGTGGCTGGCTTCTGCAAAGAGATGAGGTCTGAGTTTAACATGTTGCTATCGTATTTAGGACCATTGCGATTAGGCTGAGATTATTTTTAATTAAGTAGATCACGATGTACTTTGGAAACAATTAATTTTATAACACAGTTAGCTTGAAGGATGCTTTGGTGATTTTATTTTGCTCAGAGTATAACATACACAAATTTACATGACTACTTATAAAGTTATAATTTACTGAGTATATTCTAGACTGTCATTAAAATTAATCCCATTATTTAGGAACCTCCCTCTGGAAAGGTATGTTTCATCATCAGTAAATATGCTGGATTTTTTTGTGGCAACAGAACATTTACAAAATATGTATTTCTGTTTAGTATGTCTGGACCAAATAGCTCTTCAGAATGGTCAATAGAAGGTCGTCGCCTGGTGCCATTGATGCCACGGCTTGTTCCACAGACAGCCTTTACTGTAACAGCTAATGCTGTTGCCAATGCAGCTGTTCAGCACAATGCATCGCTTCCAGTTCCTGCAGAAACTGGGAACAAAGAAGGTGAGGGGATGCCAGTATTTTACTGCTACCTGTGGGGTTATGAGAATAACAACTTCACATGTTAAAGGGACACTGTCTGGTAGCTTAGATACAAGACGGAGGTAATCTTAAAATGCATAAATAATATAGCTGACCCTCTGTCTTTGCACAGTGTTAACAAAAATATTTTTATGAAATTTCTTTGGATTTAAAGTCACCTCTGACCTTCCTGAAATCTAACGTTATGCTAGAATATTAGGAATTGGAATATGAAATTGGCTGTGAAAGTCAAGGAAATCAAATAGTTAAATTAAGTAAAGTGGAAAAAAGTTTTAACCAGTGGTCTATTTTATGTTTTTAAAATACTGTACATGTTAAATGGTGAAATTAAAAGAAAAATCTAAGTTCTTACAGGGTCCCTTTAAGTTAGAACGATAGTAAAAAAAAAAAAAAAAAAAAAAAAAAAAGTGACAACAAAAATGATGCTGTGAGGTTTTCATTCTCATTTTGTCACTCCAGATCAACGGTATTGAGTTAACAGGTCAAAAGATGACTCCTGCTTTCTCCTTACTTCCTGATTGCCATCATTTTAAACTGCATCTTGGCTGCAAAGTTTCATAGACTTCAGCAAAAGAATAAAGTTGCAACACATTCATGCAATTGGAGAGAACATAACACTTGTCAAATTAAGTGTTTTTTTTCCTTGGCAGATGTGGGAAAGTTGACACTAGCTCTTTACCATTCTTTGTAAATCTTACTGCTGCAAGGGTTTACCAAGAAAACTGTTTGGCAAAGATGCTGTTCTGTTTTAAGTTTAAAGGATGTTTCAGATTCATTCTGGGGCTAATATACAATTAAACCTGTGCAATAACTCATTTATATCACTGATCCACATAAATATCTTAGGTCCTTTTACAGTAAGATAAAAACTAATTAAGATACCAGGTTATAATTTAAAATATACAGCTGGTAGAGAAGAGAAGCTAAACTCAGGGTTACAAAGGTTTTATGAAATGAAAAGTCTTTCAGATCTGGTTTGAAAATAGCTAACTCCATGATCATGCTCAGGTCGAGTGCAGAGGGCTCCACAGTTATAGGAGGCAAAGATGTGACTAGTGACCTGATAATCCCTTGGCCTTTACTTTGACAACTTAGGTTAAGTAGTGTTAGGATAATGGAATTCTGCACATCAGTTATGTGGAAGGTGTCTTTTCTCCTCTTTAGTGGTGGTTTGCTATTCCTACACAAGTACCACTTCAACCCCAACATCTACCCCTGTTCCAAGTGGCAGTGTAGCAACAGTGAAGTCCCCCAGACCTGCCAGTCCAGCCTCCAATGTAGTCGTCTTGCCAAGTGGAAGTACTGTTTACGTCAAAAGTAAGTGATATTAGTAACTTTGATTAACAAAAAAAGAAAGGAAGGGATGGTCTTGTGGCTAAAGCGCAAGACTGTAAATTCAGCAATCTGGGTTCCATACCCAGCTCTGCCTGAAATTTACTGTGTGACCTTGGGCAAATCGCTTAACTTTGTTAGTTTATTCATCTGTGAAAAGGGAGTGCTGCTTTCCTTTTTCAGAGATTTATGTTAAAGATAACATTTTTCCTGTAAAATGCTCCATAGTGTTTTGAGGCAGGGATAAAAGAAAAGCAGAATATTTTGAAGAATAAAGCCAAAAACTGTTGTGCCTGGTCCATCTCTCTCTCTTTTTTTTTTTTTTTTTTAGCTATGATATGGGCACTCTTGATGCTTCTGAGGAACAATTCTGTTCCTCCCCTTTTTTGCCCATATAATGAACATGGATAACAGGCAGTCATTTATCACTTGGTGGAGTGGAAAGGAAGAAACCCTTTTTTCCCTGAAACGAGCAGAAGTTTTGCAAAATATTATGTTCTGAGAAGAGTTTGGTTGCGATAGATAAATGAGTTGGTCATAGCTTTAGCCTATTTCAATTGGTTTCAAACCAACTAAGGATCTGGGCCACTGGAAATGTAGATTTAAAAGAATATAGGAATTTTCCTGCTGCCTATAAGTGGCAGAGCTTTTAAACAGACTATACCACTAACCACACGTGGGGGTTCTGTAATTAATCTGGTTTCACTGGGAGTTAAGTGCTTACCCTTCTGAGGTACGTATGAAAATTGTATGTACCCTTTTTCATCTTTAAACACTTAGACTGTTTTTTCTGTTTTAGACCAGATTTTTCAATTGGTCAGTTCCATTGGCTACAGTTAATTTTACTTTTTAAGTCAAGTTTTAATGCAACTTTGTTTTGTTAAATGTAGTTATCCGGTACATTTAAAGTACTTCTTGTTAACTGATAACAACTAAAAGGCTTTTCTGTCATTTTTAATTGAATCTCAACTTCCATTCAAATGCATCTAGACACAAAACATATGTAGGCAAACAATAGACAATTAGTGCCTCATTTTCTAAAAGGAATTTTAAACTGTGTAAGATTGCTTATAAAATACACAGATAAACTATATGCCAGTGGTTGGCAACTCCTCAGGGCTGTGGGCCAGATCAAGCAAGCTGTGAGTCTCAAGCAAGTATGCGTTTTGATGTAGTAGCAACTGTTCCTTGCCACCACTTCATTCTTCCCCCTAGCTGCTGAATCAGTGCAGCTTCTCCCTGCCCAGCTGCAATGTGGATGAGGCCCTTTGGCTCTGTGAGCCAAGTCCAGTGGCTCTGCAAAGTGGATTCAGTTCATGAGCCATATGTTGCCAATCCCTGCACATTGCCCTTTATTAGGAAAAAGTATCACATTTTGTGTAAAGTGGAATATTTGGTTTGTAGATTATCCCTTTTTTTATTGATTATTCCAACCAAAAGAATGAACATCTGTTTAGGAAAATCACTAAAGTGCAAATGCAAGGTGCAAATGAAATACAGTTTTTAAATTAAGGTTTCCAAGGTGCTCTTTTAAATTTTGATGGATAACTCATGTGATTTAAATCCCATTTTCCCTATTTAGAAGAATTTACAGTGATTTGGAAGTGAGATCCCAAAAACCAATGTTCTCAACCTCTTCTTTTTTTTTTTTTTTTACTTGGCTTTATTTTTAGAATAGAGTTGATTGCATGATTATGACCACAAAATTGGTCTGGATTCAAATGAGTAAGCAAGGGATGTAAAGCTCTTATTTTCATGCCCTGAGCCATTCAGTTCCCCTCCTCTTTCTTTTTTTGCTTCAGTTAAGTATACTTCATTTTTACTTGGGTAGGAATTGTATAAACATTTAGTCTTGAAACGTAACAGTGGTTCACTTTCAAATAATACTAATATGAACAATGGCAATGTTTGTATTTGAGTCAGAGCAAGGGATGAAGATTCAAAGCAACAGAGTTATAATCCTGACTCTGCCCTTGACGTATTGAGTGATCTTCTCAAGTCATGGTCTCTTTGGACCATTCACCTCTCCATGTCTCTGCTTCCTGCCTCATAAAGCTTGATAACATCCACATTTTCATTTTTGATACCCAGCTACAACTCTTATTTTATATGAAAAACTCCATGTATGTGCAATTAACTATAAAAATGAAAACCACAATAATAGGGTTCTCACAGAACCCACACATGAAATGATAAAACTGTTTCATGTAAAGTACCTGTATTAATAGTGTGTCCCTTCCAAATAAACTTGTTTTTCTCTTATGGAAAGAGACAATATACGGTTGACCATAGGACTGTGACCAGTTCTTTACTTTGCACTTTTCTTTACCACCAAAATATCAGGATGTACTGTATCACCCAAGCTACATATACATTCTGCGCTGTGGGGAATCCTGTGTCCTCAAAGTGCTCAGAAATATCTCCTGACTTTAATTTGTTGATTAATGATCCCACAACTGAGTTTGTTTAGCATGCGTACGCTCTAATAAAGCTTATAAGACAGAGCTTATTTACTGTACATCTCTAAAGACCCGTACAAAGCCATATAAGCCTTATCTCAATTTATGGATAGGAAAACGCAGAGAGAGAGACTTGCTCAAGGTCATGAAGTAAATTGGTCAGAACTAGGATTAAAATGCAGATTTTCTAACTTCTAAACCCTTACTTAATCCTTGATACTACTGCATCCAAAACTAATAGACCACTACGACAAATATACAGTTTCAAAGAGATAATGTATTTGTTTGTTTCCCAATCAAGAACTTTAAAAAGAGACTTTAGTTCCCTAGCAGTCTTTGCTTCCATTCATAGCTCAGTTTCTTGAGTACACTTATCAGATTCTTGCATTGCCCAGAAACTTATCTGCAAATGGGCTAGATACATAATAAGAGCAAATCCCATCTCCTGGAATTTATTTAACAAGCCATATAGCTCCTCCAACAGTCTGCAATTATTGTCTTTTTTCATTAGAGTCTCACAAACAATGAAGTTTGTCTTGGGTTCCCTGAAAGATTGCATTTTGCTGCATGAGATTTTTTTTCTGAGAGCACATTTAACTTTTCTTTGCAAGGTGAGGGCCTGAGAATAAGTATCTTCTGCCACCCTGTATAAAGATGGATTTCATCCACTCTGTTTTCCAGTTCCTCAACTTTATGGCTAATTTGTTTGTCCATTTGGCTGCATGAGGTATATTTATACGTACAACCAAGTGTATAATTCGTGTTACCCTTTGAACCTTTTGGCTGTTTACATTAAGGGAATTCTGGACATAGTCTTGTGTTTTATAAAAGTAATTCTGATTTTCAGGTCCACAGTCCTTGTTACAGAAAACATAATCAGTGGTTTAGCTGAGTTAGTTATAGCATATTGACTTTCTGTGTCGAGTGGGTGGTTGTGGGTGCGAAGGAAATTCTTTGAAATCCAAGGAAGAGTAGACATTTTAGCCAGCTGTTGTAATTTCAGACCAAAAGCTAAGACCAAAAGCTAAATATGAACTGGAATATTCTTGAAGATGTCTTCCCACGTCTCTCACCCATGACCAATCTCATTTGTGTAACTTCTGACATTTTTACATAGCAGGGCAAAACCCCCACATTTTATCTACTTATTTTTAAATTTGGCCAGAATTAACATACTAGCGACCAGTGGTTTTTGGTTTTGAAAGAAAAACACAGTATTATAGAAGAAATGCGGTCTAGAGCAAGGAGTCAGGACCTCAGGTTTTCCATGGACTTGTGCCTTTAGAAATATTTAGCGGTTTTTCCCATTTTGAAAAGGGATGTGTAGGACATAAGTCTTGCTGTTTTTAGAAAGCAGAGAGAAGACCCACAGATGAAGAGCACTATATAAATAGAAAATGTTGTTATTGCAGGTGTCAGCTGCTCGGATGATGATGAAAAGCCACGTAAAAGACGGCGAACTAATTCTTCTAGTTCCTCCCCCGTTCTTCTGAAAGAAGTCCCAAAGGCTGTCACTCCTGTCACTAAAACTATCACAGTGCCTGTAAGTGGCAGCCCCAAAATGAGTAATATCATGCAGAGCATTGCCAACTCCTTGCCGCCGCACATGTCTCCTGTGAAAATAACCTTCACTAAGCCCTCAACACAGACGACAAACACGACAACACAGAAGGTATGTGGGGGAAGCTGTCAAATGTTACTTCATTCTGTTTCTGTTAGCGAATAAGATGTGCTATTTAACTTTTTTCTCTCTACAAAAATGTCTAGCTGTGTTTTAAGGAATGTACTTTGGATAAGGTTATCCCTCTTAAAACAGAAATCGTATGTGAATTTAGTGCACCTTTGTGTGACAGGACCTGGATTGACAGCCCTGGAGACTGAAGCCCTCTTTTTATCCACAGAACAGGTACAGCACAGGCAGCGGGAGTGCAGGCTTCCTCCACACTGCCCCACCAATGTGCATCAACCCTGACCTGAAGGGACCACTTCTAGGGATGAGAGGGGATTCAGTCTCCATGCTCATTCAATTCTTGGCCTCTCTGGTGAGACTGCCAACAAGGTTGCCAATTAGTACCATATGTGGTGTTGGGTTTTGTGATGTGGACACTAGTTCACTGAGAACTGGATCACATAGGCCACTGAACAGCCATCAGATGGTAACAACTTTTGGTCAAAGGTAATCTTTCTTATTTCTCTTTTCCTTGTTTATAACTATTCTAATTCTGCCATAATAGGCATCAGGAAATTAGGTGTGGGCTCTCGGTTGTCGCCAGGCATGGCCATTTTTAAGGGGCCTATGCCAAGCTACAGAAGTGTGGCTAAGTAGAAGGCCCCATAGCCTGTTTTTGAGTGACCACAGAGCAGACCTTTGCAGACCCGACAGCTGGCTTGGTCAGCAAAGGTAAAGGAAGCAATCAACATGTCCAGCT
This sequence comes from Alligator sinensis, assembly GCF_000455745.1. Taxonomy (NCBI): domain Eukaryota; kingdom Metazoa; phylum Chordata; order Crocodylia; family Alligatoridae; genus Alligator; species Alligator sinensis. The sequence continues at coordinate 1,239,706 of NW_005842013.1, read as the reverse complement.
GAACCAAGAATGAGATCCAGTGAAACAGAGCCCAGGGCCTGAAAGGAGACATTTAAGGGAAGACCATACATTACACGATAATAGTAGTGATTGGTGCAACTGCAAATATATTAGATGCTGTTTTGCTATAATACATTTTTTTGGTTAAGGTTCTTAGATTGGTTCTAAAAGGAAGGCACTGTCGTTTATAGAAAACTATAAAGTTTGGGAAAGAAAAATAGGATGGTGGTAGGCAATATTCCACAATGGTGAAGGAAGGAGATAAGGATTCCTTCCTTCCGGAGGTGTAACTTTCACAAGAGACATAAATCTCGAACAAACTGACATCTTCCACATCTACAAAAGAACTGGTTCAGTCCAGTTCCAGAAGTTTCAGTGAAATGAAACAATGTAAATAAAACCAATCAGTGATCATTTATTAGAACAAGCCATCTATTGGAGATCGGATCTGGGTGTTGTGCAGCTGTTTGCCACCCAGTGATTGGGAGGAACTCCGAGACACAGTTAAACAGGCGCAACACCACCCATCCTATCCTGTGTAAAGATTTTGGTTAGAGGACAATGACCTCACTCCAGAGCTAGCAGAACTTGCTGTTAGATGTGACCAGGAATTATGGGAGTTATATTCTCCTTTTTCTCGTGTGCCATTTCTCACCCTTGCCTAGTATTGTAGCACTAAAGATCAACTCGGGTATTCAGGTAATGTGATAGCGCCCAAATTTTAGTTCTGGGCGTTGGATAGAAGTGTTTTTATAAACAATGACCAGATTTATTGTTGGCGTGTAAGCCCGTTGAAATCACTGAATACGCAGAGATGAATTTGCGGGTTGCTCTGACTGCCTACTCGAAAGCATTTTTTCTCAGCGAGAGCTTCTTGAGGTCAAGCCCCCATGGCAGCTCTCCACTTCCCACCCCCAGTTTAGACCAGTGAATTGGCTTTTCTTTTTGCTTTTTTTATGTGCAGATTGTGAGTTTACTTTGGGCCTTTCATACTATCTGTTCAGTTATTAAAAATGGGTGACACACACTTACATTTAATTCCCTGATCTCAGATAGTGTCATTGCTCAGAAATATGAGCTCCGAAAGGATTCTGGGTGGTATGCTAATGAATGCTAACCCATCCGATATGAGGTTTTGCTTACACTGCAGCAGGTACTTGGCTTGTAGTAGAGTTTAACTTGGGGCAGCACATGTGTTTGGACAAAAACACTTTTTTGCACCAGAATATTTGTGTCTGCATTTATGTAATACATTTTAAGGTTGGTGTGACCCTCTGCGTTTGTGATTAAGCTCAAATGGGCATGCAGTTCAATGAACATTAAGAGTGCCATTCACAAATTCTGCGTACATGTTTTTAGGATTGTGACATTTTTGCAGGTTGAAGGAAACTTCATAGTTCCTGATGGTAGAGATTATTGTTCCGGTATTCAGCTGAACTATTACATAAAGCTGTTTGCACAAAAGTGATAACTGCTACTGGTAGTCAAGGGACATGGCAGTTGTTTCGCTTGGATCTTTATTTGGTACCTCTTTACACAGCAAATCTGGAACCAAGCTTTTGGCACTTCTCAAAACAGACTGTCACAACAACATTTTCAGTGTTTAGCAGTTGTTATAGTTGAACAAAATAGCCTGTTTGCTAGCAGACATGTTTCACTTTGTGTAAGTCACTAGTTGAATGACTGTTCAGCAGTGGAAGGTGGCTATATACTTTCAGCATTCACCACTGAATCCACGAGAAACTAGTATTCAAATACAGTAGTCTTGATACTTCCAATTAAGACTTGTACTCTCTTCAGAGTGCTTTCTGTATGTATTACACAATTAGAAATTAGACAGGCAAACATTCTGTGTGCTAATTTTGATGAAATAAGTGGACCCTCAGAGCTAATGGTATAAACAGGAACCTGTCTGTGCACACTACTAAACAATACATTAAACAAGTTCTGGGTTTTAGTATAGATATCTTGGCCTGCTTATTTCCCTGATAGCAATCACTATTTGAAAAAAAGTTGGGGGGAGGGCTAGGGGAAGAAGGAAAACACTGAAAGTATTTGGAGTGTAAAGTATCATGGAAGGCTTTCATCGTAATGATACCCTTCTTTCCTTTCTGTATAATTATATACAGTTCTTGCAAGGAAAAGTGCTTTGAGGGCCTATGAGATGGTACTAGCTTCTTTCTTACGACAAAAGAAAAAGCTTGTTGGGATGGCTGCAAGCTCCTTGCCGTTCCTGATGATCCTGTTTCACAAAACTAGAAATACACAAACAGGGACAGAAAAAAATGGGAAAAATAGAAAACACTCTTCCTGTCTCTGATACTGACTGACTTATAGCCTTGCTGTTGGAGAAACAGAGGCACAGCATGTCATCTTACCAGCGACTCTGAGACTTGACAAACTTGTACCAGCATCAGGCTGCCTGTGCTTTTGATTTGAGTCACTTTTCTTATCACAGGCTCACAGCAGCATTGTAGAAGAGACTTTTGCCAACTATTAGACAGAAGGCAAAAGGAGATAGATAAGAAAGAAGAAATAAGTTGGGAAAGGAAAATAAGACACAAGGGAGAGAGGTAGGAACAGGCATAAGAGTCTCACCTTTCAACTAGTGATCAGGATTTAGCGCACGCTGGTGGAGGTTGCGATGTCCTTGGTTCTCACACTTCTTAGCCGGGATGTATTTGAGGGTCATGGCAATGAAGACTCAGTTATATCATACCAACTGAACTTATGGCTGGAGTAGACCTACTAGACCACAATTGTTATACTCTTCTTTGTGACTTTTTATGATATGTATATATTATATCAGTACATAATTGATTTTTGATTGTTTCTGTTTTAAGGGAATGTACATATGTAATAGATTATATATTGTCAAGACACACCACAAGGTCAAAACAAAACAGAACGATTAGACCATTAAACAACTAACTTTCCAAGTTAAGTGATTGCTAAATGGTAAAACTGACCTTTTGCAAGGTCAGAATGGATTTTAGGTCTTTCAGTGTCGAAGCAGATCATTGAGGCTGCAAATCACTCTCATTAGATGTAGCATTTATTATCTGCAGACAAATGGTGTCAAGAGAAGAAAGAACTTCCCATCTTTTTGAAAACTTTATCAGAAGCTGCTTCTGAACCTAACACTTGGTTCTTCACTGATATTTATTGGAAATAAAGTTCCCTTGTGGTGATGGGGAAATGTGACAATAATCTTTTTGATTCATAAAGTGAAATGATCAGTTGTTCCCCAATTGGTTTTTTTTTCTCTGTGATGCTGTATTTCTCCTTTCCATTGTCAACCCTTGGAGAGTGTGCGGGATTTAGGATAGTGATACTCAAAGCCTTTCTAAAATACAAGACACACAACAGTTCTTTTGGAGAAAAACAGGCTCCAGGCTTTTGGGTGCTGTCAAATGAACTGAGGTGGTTTACACCTGTCTCTCTTCTTTCAGTTTGTCTGCAGACATAACAATTTTTATGCAACAGCAGTAGTTTTTTGTTCAGAATCAAAAAAGCTACACGCTTACCCTTTTTGATGAAGGTGCATTCCCTTTAGAAATTTTTGTGCTAGTTATTCCTCCCCCAGCAAAGGGAAATGTCTCATTTTCTGCTAGCAAGTGCATGTGTTAAGGTCTACAAGTGATCTTCCTAACCCAAGACCATTTAAATGAAATAGAACTGTGTGTGTCTGTGTAGTTTAATGTAAGAAGTCCACAGCACTTGTAAATAAATATGAAGAATGAATGGATTTTTGTTTTTCCAGGTGATCATTGTAACCACTTCTCCAAGTTCAACGTTTGTGCCCAACATTCTCTCCAAGTCCCACAACTACGCAGCAGTCACCAAACTTGTCCCAACGTCTGTCATTGCCTCAACTACTCAGAAGCAGCCAGTGGTTATAACTGCTTCTCAGTCCTCTTTGGTCAGCAGCAGCAGTAGTAGTAGCAGCACTACCACCACCACCACCACCACTTGTTCCACTCCCTCCTCCACTGCAAATACTATTGCTGTGACTGCCGTAGTATCATCAACGCCATCGGTGGTCATGTCAACAGTAGCACAAGGTACAGCAGTACTGTTATTTGTATAAAAGCTTTCTGACTGGTAGAGTATATTTAGTTTTGAGAAGATGGTATACGTAGGCTTCACCCTTTCTGTGTACTTTGTAAACACCCTGGAACTCAAAACATAGTTTAAAAGCATCTGGTTCTTGATGCTACTAAACCAGTGTATTCTATAAAAACCCTCAATTAACCTGGCTTTCTTATCCCTCTACCCTTAAATTGTTATATGCAAGTCTTTTTTTCAAGAGAATCTTGCCAAAAGGTGTTCCAAGCAGAGTTTGCCTGAAGTATTTAAAAAAAAAAAAATCCAACTCCTCAAAATGTTGTACACTAACTTGAGAACACACTTTCACCTCCCATTCTGTGGCAGTCATTTGGGATGGTTCCTTGTTAAAACATGATCCACAAAAACTAACAAAATGAACTCCAAAATAGATTAGTCATAGTGCTTAGAGTATTTTGATTATGAACTCATCTTAAGTTTTCATAGTATCAAAGTACTTAGAGTCGGAAAGGACCTAAACAGATCATCAGGTCCGACCCCCTGCCCCAGCAGGAACGGGTGCTGGGATCATATCACCCCAGCCAAATACCTGTCCAAATATCTGTTTTGTGTGGTAGAGAAGTATTTATAAGTTTTATCCCTGTTTTAGAGATCAGAAATGCTGTGGTAGTAGTAAAGTGAAGCACCCAAAGTCTAAAAGATGCGTTTCACAGCCTAGATTAAAATTTATGAGTTGTTGAGTCTTAATTCCAATTTAGCATGCGAGGTCACAGTAATGTCATAAAATGATTCTTCTAGGCCCACGTTATTCATAATCTTCCCCTTCCCATTCTCTTCTTGGCACAAAAGGATGTTTTGCAGATGAACTGGGTGGCCTTTAGGATTTGAGTACCAGAATGGGGTGCAATGTAATAGTACAAAATGAAAGGAGCCAGTAACAAAAATCTGTGATATAAGGTAGGGGCTCTCCATTTGGAAATGACACGAGGAGACACCTGGATGTAATCCTGCCTCAAGTAGGGGGTTGGACTGGAGGCTCCACTGAGGTCCCTTTCAGCCCTACAGTTCTGTGATTCTGTCCTGTGCGAGTGTGAATGTGATGTTGGCAAATGTAACTGTGAAGTGCAACTATAGTTGTTGCCTGCGTCCAAGACAGAAAGTTGACTTGGAACAGATAAAGGGGTTGACCAGGAGAATGGAGAGCCATTTTACAAGAGGAAACTGAAAGAGCCTGGCTGCTTTAGACCAACAAAATGATGGCTGAGAAAGGGGATCCGATTATATTACTCTCTTTAAATACATTCCAGGAAGAAAAAAAAAGTTCTTTACTCTAAAGGACTATGGCACAGGAATAAATGGTTATACATTGGCTTTGACTAAACTGAGCCTCAAAGTTAAGAGTCTTTCAACACCCGGAGGTGTTAGCTGTTGAATAGCCTTGGAGCTGGAATAGCCTTCCAAATGGAAAAACAGCTGGAAGCAAACACCCTAATTAGTTTTAAGGTGAAGCTTGGTCCATTTACCTAAGGGGATTATTTCATGAGATTTCTTATTGCAACAAAGGACAGGACTAGATGATACAAGAGTTCCCGTCTAGGTCTGTGTTACTATATTCTCCTAAGAGTTCATGGACCCTTTTAGAACTGTGTATTATTTCTTACATTGTTTCCAAGCCTGTTTTTTATGGTAGCTCTGTGTCTTTTTCCTTTTGTTATGGGATGACTGATATGGTGTCTCGTAGTTGTCTGGGTTTTAATTTTTGTCAGAGGGATTCAGTAGAGAGCAATGTGAGACATTCTTCTTTAAATAATATGAGGGAATCTTCCTATTGTTTATTTTCCTGCTTCAGGTTGTTAAATTTGAATTCTGTGACTGCAGAGCACAGTTAAAACTCCTTGGATGACCTCCCAAAGGTCTGTTACCTAGCTGATGGGCTCCTTAGAATAACAGATTGAACCAGATTCTGTTAAAAGGCGGATGGTATTACACAGTTGCTTAAGATGGGAAGCTGGGGTTCTTATTGTAGGTTTTATGCCAATTGCTTCTATTACTGAACAGAATTTTAAAAATTTAACTGCAAGACTTTGGTTTGATTACCTTGTTCCAAAGTGTTCCTAATTCCACGAGTTACATATTTCATAAGTACTACAAAATATGGTCATATCTTCTGGTATATACCACACCCCCATGCATATAAGACACCATGGTTTTTGAAGAGCAGAATGAAGAGAAAAAGATATACCCAGAGTTATGACTGCATAGAGCCTAGTCTTGAGCTGACTCGCTCTCCCTTTCCTGCTTAAGTAAAACTGAAACCCTTGCTGTTTGCTTAAGGCTGGTCTCCATGGGTGACTATGCTTTTAAAAAGAGCTAAGAAGCCTCCAAAACTGTGCAGTAGGAAAGGAGGGATCAGGAGCAGCTAGCAGATAGCAAAATTGCCCTAGGAAAGATTAGCTTGATTAGTGGAACATCAGGACTATTAAAAAGGAGAGACTGTCGTTAACAACCGTGGACTGAAGAACGGCGGTCCATTAAGTCAACTGACTCCGTCAGATGCCTGAAATAGTCATGCAACAGCTGCTGCATTATGAAGCAGGAATCAAAGTACAGTACTTCTATCCCTCTCAGAAACTCTGCCTCCCCACTTCATATACGCACCCCAATTTTGGGTGGAAAGGTTCTTGTTGTATGCAAGATAATATAGCATTTTATTCACCTCTCTTGGAATATCACGTATGTTGGCAAGCATTCTTATTCAGTGGTGATAGTCTTAATGTTTACCTCTACACTTCTATATTGCCTTTCAGCCTTCTGCTGTCTTGATTTCAATATAAATTATCTTTGTTTCTCTACTGCTTACAAAACTGTCACACTTGGACAGATCTGTTATACTTGTACTACAAAAAGTGCAAAGCATAGATCATAAGCTTTTTGCCACGATCTTTATATTGGCTGTTTTCTTGTGTTTCCTGTCATTGGTAGTCTGACTCTGGGCACACAACATGTTTGCACAGTATGAAAAAAGTACTTCTACAACATACAATCCTCCACCAGTGTAACTCATGTCTGGTATAGAATTAGCCTGAAAAAATAAGGGTAAAAGGACTGGTGTGTGTGTCATTTAACCACAGCTTATCCCAGGGCATCCATTTACCCAGGAAAAAAAGCTCTTATTTGCTCCTCTGCCACCTAGTGACCAGGCACAGCTGTCACACCTGTTACATATGTCAACCCCATGATAATTGGTCATCTGTCCACCCCAGATCTTGGTGTAACTTATTTGTCTACAAAACTTGTGTAAATTAACCAGTGCAAGCTTGTGCATACAGGTTCTGTGTAAAGTTTCCTTTATAAAGAAGCACTTTATCTTCGAATAGAGTGCTTTTGGAATTAAGGTCTGTCATTGCATCTTGCCAATTCATATGTGGCTTGGGTTTGTTTTGATCAATAGCAAAGACAATAGAAAAGTATTTATTTAAAAACACAAAAATGTGTCCCCTTGTTTTGCAGAGTTAAATCCTCATTTGTTTGCTCTTTCACAGGTGTGTCCACATCAGCAATTAAAGTTGCATCTACCAGACTACCTTCCCCCAAAAGCTTGGTGGGAAACCCAACTCAGATTTTAGCACAGTTTCCCAAACAGCATCAACAGTCCCCAAAACAGCCCGTGCATCAACTACAACAACAGGCCCAGCAGCAGCAGCTGACACAATCTTCTCCCATACCTCAACAGCAACCACAGCAATCTCAGTTACCACCTGGCATCAAGCCCACCATTCAGATCAAACAGGAATCAGGTAGTTGGAATTTCTCTTGGATGATTTTACTAATTAGGGAAGTCTTATGTCTGCTTTGAATAAAGGGCTTTCATTCTGTCCTCACATGTGCATAGGCAGCTCTACTGACTTCAGAAAGAGCTGTCTGAAGGCAAGATTTGGCCTGGAAACTCGAAAAGACTGTTATAGAGGATGTCTAGGTAACATTTTTCATTGGACTTAATGGAAAGTCTTCTGTTTTTTGTCTTTGCCTTGGGTAGAAAAAGTTTTCCTGCCTCTTGATGTTGCAAAGGTACGCACGTTTTGGTAAACAAGCGCGGTCGACTACTTGAAAGATGCTAGTTCCTTGAACATCAAATAGCTTTTCAGTAATACCGCTCACACAAAAATTAACCCTTCCTCCTATCTCTTATAGCTTGCTCTGGGTCCCCCCGCCATGTAATTTGGTCTTTTGTCGTATTGAATGCTGTTAGAATTGAGGCTAGATTCTCTTTTAGAACCGATTCATTCAGTTGACTTTGGGCTGGTCACTTTCTCTGCCTCAGTTGTTCCCATCTATAATATAGGCATAATACCCATCTTATTGGGGTGCTGTGAGAATTCATATTTATAAAGTTTCCAATTCTGAGTAAAAAGTGCTATAGAAGTGCAAACTATTCTGTCCATGTGTTATAATAATGCATGTAAAATCAGTAGTAAGGGCTCTGGTACTTAGGTCAGGGTAACTCAGATAAGTTTAGAGGGGAAAATAAAGATAGTTCTAGTCCTATAATCCTTGTCTTTATTTAATCATTGCTTAAATAAAAACTGCCTATCCCAAATAAAATGCCCTCTGCCAGTCATTGAACACCGTACAATTAACAACTATTGTTCTTGCATGTCTGTTGCACATACAAAAATAATATTAAAGTCCTCTAAATTTTAAACTAGCAGCACTGTCTTTTGGTCTTGTACTGTGCTTGTTGATTTTCCACAGTAGATTGAACAATTTGCAGATTTTCCATGGTTTAAAAAAAAAAATCTACTTGTAGCATACCATATACTACTTACTTTGGAAGGCTTAGGTGAGAGAGTTTACACTGAGATTCTGCTTTGTATCCAGTTTTTCACCTGGATTTTTGAGAGGAAGTCTATGCAACTTTCCCACCCTAATACATAATGACTCAGCATGGAATAGAACTACACAGCCAGTATATCCTACACAGATCTGGATACAGTTTTGTGCTAATTGGATCATGACTTCTCACATCCTTTGCAACTGAAAAGTGAATGCTAAGGACAGTTCATGGGTTGGTTGTAGGAAGGAGAAAGTAAAATCCCACAAACATTGGAGGGGAATGGAGATGCGTGCTCCCTACCTCTAATTTGATGCCTCTTTCCAGTCCCTGTGCTAGCTCAGTTCCTTTCCAGCACAAGGCTGTAGGCCAGGCAGAAAGAGCATCTCATGCCCAGTTCCCCTATTCAGTGCCATATTTGTTCCTTACTCCTACCAGCAATCCAATTTTTTTGCTTTATGTAACTTGATAAAATGAAATTTGTCCTTTGTAATTAAATTTAAATTGAAGTAACTTAATTGAAAAAAAATATGGATTATATCTTTAGATATTTCATTGCTTTTGGACTAGTTTGTTACTGATTGAAATGGTGGGTCTTGGAAACATTACTTCATTTTTTAGTCATGGGCCAAAACGGTTAAAACCTACTGCAGTGGATCACATGACTTACTGGCATCCCATGTTTTAGTTAAGAGTAGCTAGGAAGTGGCAAAAGGCACATGAAAGACGGTGCTGATTTTTCTTGATTATTGGCAAAAAGTCCAAATATTCTTTTATGATGAAGAATACATGGGCTCAGAAGTAAAGACCTCAGAAGACCCATTAGGGCTTGGTCTGGGGAAGCATTTCAGAAAGTAACTTTTTGTGCCTGTATGTTAACAGTGACCTTTCTCCTTTCCTAGGTGTTAAAATAATCACTCAACAGGTGCAGCCCAGTAAAATCCTACCCAAACCAGTTACAGCGACTTTGCCCAGCAGTAGCAATTCACCTATTATGGTGGTTAGCAGTAATGGGACTATCATGACAACTAAACTGGTTACTACTCCCACTGGTAAGTTACTACTTCTAGAAGGGAAGGGAGGGTAAACCCAGAAATACAGGTGATGAACTCCATATAACAGGGTTAAATAACATCTTGTTCATTGCTTATGAAAAGGTATAATAGTAGATTCATAAGCCTGTTGGGTAGTCATGCTAGGTTAGGGCTCTTACCCTTGCCATACTCTAAAATTGCTATACTATGACCTCAGGTTAACATGAAGTGGTCTTTTAATCCTCTTTTGGTCTCTCTAACTTGACACCCACTAGCATAATCATAGCTTCTGAAACCCGTCACGATACTTTGCACTTCTGTAGCACTTTGTATTAGGGAATATCGACAAGTGAGTTAAGCCTTCAGCATTCCTTGAAGGTAGGTAAAGATCGTCATTCCTGTTTTACAGATGGAGGAATCGAGAGATGACTTGCCCAGTTCTTACAGTAGGTGTATAGAGGAGAGAGGAAATAGAAATTAGATCTCCCTACTTTTTCCTGTGTTGTTTGCTGATAGATGTGTGCGCCTTCTGTATCGTATCATCAATGATCCAGACTGATGCGTTACAGGGTATTGTTTGCAAACTTGGAAGCATGAGGAGAATTTGGGGGAGGTTACTTTTTTTTAAAACTTGGTTAATTTTTTTTTTTTTTTTTTTGCTAAGTGTTCAATATAGGCTGGAAGTGATGGTTTAAATTTGTCTCTTCTATGCCTCACTTAATTTTTAGTTTAGCTTTTCAGGTTACTTTTAAACATTATAGACACATCAAATAGTCTCCTAATCCATTATAAACAAGTACAAATGACTTGTTCTTGCATTTTTTTAAATTTGTATTAATTGGTAAACGTCATAGAGGTAATTTACTTTCTCTTTGATCTGGTTTTGAATGTTTGGCTTTCCAGGTATCTGGCTAGCAGTTTTTTCATTAAAATCTTCAGCAAATGACTAGTCTGCAGTTCAGCGCTTGCAGAAGTGCAAGCAAAGTAGAAATCTCCTTTCTTAAGCTATTTTCCACAGCTAATACTGGTAATCAGGAATGTATTTCTAATTTTTGCTGTACAGTTGTGTCCAACATGTAATTTTGGGGAAGTCTTAACTTCTGCAGGCCCAGTACTGCTCCAGTTGTGGTCAATGGGAGACAAATTCAGTACCTCATTACTACCTGTTTGGTTTGAGAAGATTAGTTTTGTATGTGTGAGCACTTCAGAAATTTAACTTTACATCTTTAATTGTAATTCATAAGCAGTAATAGTATCTTTTTTGTAAAGGGAACTTTAAACCTTAATGAAAGCTTTGTTGTGTTAGATGAAGGGAAAACCAAATATATTACCCTTTTTCTTAAGGAAAGAAGGGAACAGTTTTGGCAGTGCCATCCAGTAAACTTTGGCTTCTGATAAGATAAAGGGAAATACTGAGGCATGTTTTAAAGACCATATGAGCAAAAGAACCAGGAGCCTAATGGACATGGGCTTTGAAAAATTATGGATACATCACAGTGGGGTAAACAGAAAGCAGGTGACAGCATGTCTTATGAAAGCATATTTAAGTTTAAATTAAATTGCATAAATATTGATATGCAGCCTGAGAACTAGCTGTGGGTTTGTAAACACTATCATGGCCCATCTTGTCATGGAGCTTAATGCTTCCTTTGAAGTAAAACGCCTTTCACATTTTGCAGTGCTGGTAGTGTTTCATGTTTTAACAACAAGTTTGTTTCATGTTTTCCTTTGAAATAGGGACTCAAGCAACATATACACGTCCAACAGTAAGTCCCTCTATAGGGGCTCGGATGGCTGGAACTCCAGGCGCCGCCACTTACGTGAAAACCACTAGTGGAAGCATCATAACAGTAGTACCAAAATCGCTGGCTACGTTGGGAGGCAAGATTATCAGCAGTAATATTGTTTCTGGTAGGCCTATGGGTGTCTTGCTATAAACCTTTATTTGAGAAACAAAATTGAGACATGCTCTGATTGTTCAGAACTCAATATTTGACTTTTCACTGAGTACACAGTCCAATAATTATTTGGGCCAGTTGAAGAAGACATTTCATTGTACGTGTCAGAAATAGCTGAATGGGAAGGGGAAGGATAAGGTAAGGAGGGAGTATGTGGGGGATGAAAGAAACCAAAAGGTTGTATTATAATAACAGAATTCTGTATTCCCATGCAACAAAAAATTGGTGTCCTTCTATGGAAAAGAATTGGAACAGATATATACTAAGGATACCCTTGGTATCTGAATTGTTTTCTATGAAATAGGAAACCTTTCTTCAAGGTGTAAACTACTAGATAATTTTTTCTTTCAAAGTGTTACAGATTAAATTGTAGAGCAAGCAAATACATATTCACTCTCATTTGAAGGTAACTCTTTATAAAGACAACTTCCTTTTGGCACAGGGATGCCCAGAATTTGCCAGAGGCTCATAATATAATATGAGAAAGATGAATGTATTTAACTATAGTACCTTTTAACTATAATCACTAACTTTGAATTTAAGACAACACTCCCTTCTCCCCTCCTTCTCCCTCCCAAGAATTAGATTCTATACATGGAAAATTTATACATTTGTTATCATTTTCCACATATAGAATATTATTTTTGGGGGGTCATCTGAAGTTCATGTCCCCCATTGCTGCAGAGGGAAAGCAGCAGAAGGTGGCAGGGGCAAGTGGCTGGGGGCCAGGTAATATGAGGATCAAATGGTGGGGGGTCAGGCACCGAGGAGGGACACAGGACAGGGATCACTGCCTTTCCACCTCCCCCTCCCCCACTGCCTTCCTGGTGCCTGTCTCCCCTGTCACTTGTGTCCCTCTGCCCAGTATAGTGGCTTGCCCAATATAGTGACTTTGGTCCAGGCCACAGAGCATGCAGTAGCTCCAGGCCTGGCCCTGGCCAGGCAGCAGTGGTGGCACGTCCAGCCCCAGCTGTAGGTCAAGGCTGGACTTTGACTAAAAGCAGCTGTCTGCCCCAGCATAGTATTCAAATCCAAGATAAGGCTCCCTTCCCTCCGCTTGGATTTGAGTAAATATGTTATTAACTTGTACTTGCATCTTCTATGATGACCGCTGAGAGTTTTCCTTTGGTTTACACCAACCAAAGAACGTGGAGCTGCCCGACTTTGCTGATGCCATGCACGGTCTGTAAGAATGGTTATTGTACATCCTGCACACCTGACCTTGAACCCACCTTAGTTTAAAGTTTGGTCATGTTTTAAGACTACTAGGACGGTAGAATTATCATCCTTATTGTGCTCTGAGGGAGTGTCTAGAGTTATATGACATGTAACAAAAACTGAATGTCATCGCTTTTGACTCAGGCCTGTCTTTCTTCCTATATTCTTTAAGGAACGACAACCAAAATCACTACAATTCCAATGACATCTAAACCCAACGTGATTGTTGTGCAAAAGACTACTGGAAAAGGAACAACTATTCAAGGTCTTCCAGGGAAGAATGTAGTCACAACATTGTTAAACGCTGGGGTAAGGAGCGGTTTGAAATCTAGAATCTCAGATCCAGCAGGTGCAGTACTATATGTCTTTTGGAGTGGCCATTATTAGTAGAATTCCCAAGAGCTCTCAAACAGAGCACGAGTCTAGCTGAAAAGCAAGCGTGAAAAACTCTTAGTCAAAACAGGGACTTGAAGATTTCTCCTGCTCAAGTTGGGTTAAAGTCCCATATTTCCTATTAGTTGTCCGTATGTCCCTGGCTTATGGAGATCTTGGAATCCAAAAAGTGGAGCCAGGAAAAGTGACACGGTTTTTATATTATAGTTTCCTCTTAAAGTGAGGAGGATGTGTCCTCTTTTTCAGACACTGCAGATGTCTGGTTGTGTGCCTGTCAGAAGGAAAGGGTAATAATCTTTTCAGGGGACTGACTGTTTCCATGTTCTGTTTGGTGCCTAATATGATGAAGCCCTGCTACTGAGTGATGCTTCTGGGTGCTACTGCAACATTACTTAGTGAGGGGAAATTTTGATTGGGAGGGTTAAAAGATGTTTCTGATACAACCGTAGTTGCTACTCTGCTTTGCAACTGTAAGGAATCGAATGTTTCCTTAAGCTAAGCAAGGTCACAGGTAAGCAAAGTTAAAATAAAGCATAACATCATGCTTTGGGGATGGAGAAGGAAGTGTTCTTCCCCAGGGAGTACTTATTCCAACCACTGGGTGTTAAATATTTGTTCTCTAGCCCCTTTTATCTGTACTTCTAGCATAACTCCTGAATCTTGGTTCCCTGGTTGAACTACAGCGAGTTCTTTTGGCAGATAGACTAGCTGACGTGTATTTATTATTGTCTACTCTCACAATTTTGCTAGATCACTGTAATGATGTGAGCTCCTTGATATGCTGTATTTACTCAAATCCAAGAAGTTTTCTTTCCCCTATTTAACATGGGGGAGGGGGGTAGATGCCCCTTTTCTTGGATTCAAGTATGAGGTGGGGTGGAAGGGGCAGGCAGTGGTCAGAATACCTTTAAAACCAATACTCGGACACTGGAACCAGGTGGGAAAGGGTTTATGTATTATAAGATTTTTTTTGAGCTTGTAAAAACTTTTTTCCATTTTGTTAGGACAGAAATGCAAACCCAGATTTTCACAGTTCTGAAATCCCACAGTGTTTTGTTGTTTTGAAATTGGCACTGTGGTATTTCTGAAACCAGATACGCTGTCCAAGGCCCCCAGCTGCCATCTAGTCAGGATTAGGGCCCTGAGAATGTGAAAGGTGCTGACAAATGAGATTCTTATCAGTTTCACTGCTGCCCATTACTGAATAAGTGCTAGATTTTAATGGTTGGGGGTCTAGCAGAAGCTGGTTGAAATTGGACTGTTCCTACAGAACAGCTATAACTCAGCATTTCCCAAAGACAATCCATTTTATTGAAAAAAAATGTGCACCAGGCGCATCAGATACCTAGAGACAGGTATCATATTAAAGCCTATGACAGATGAAAGGAACATACTTTCAAGAATTTTTAAACCTGTAATTTAGAGTTTGTAAAGTCACTTAATAAAAAATGGTATGTGGTTTTTAATTTCCACTGATAAGAACGTTTACAAAAGACTTGGGGGAATTCTGTCTTTAGTAAATGATCTGAAACAGACAGTCTTACTTGAGCAAGAGGCACCTGCCAGCTTTAGTACTTAACATAAAAGCAAACATTCATTCCCTTGTACTGCTGGAAACCCCCTTCACCTCTCCAACAAGCCCTCCAGAAATTACTTGAGAATCAGAAATAAAATTGGCCAAGCTGGTTAAATGTAGAAGCTGAAATGCATTAAAAAAGCAAGCTAACAGTGAACACAGAGAGAGGAGATTTTTTTTTTCTTGAGTGTTTTCATCTTTGATAATCGAAGCTGTTGCTGTTATCAAATGACAACTTTTCAAAGTTTTACATTTCCCTTTAAATTGTCCTTGAACAGTTCTACCCACTCAGAGAGCAGCAGTTTTGTTTAAGGCCAGTTAAATGCTCTAGTTCAGCGGTGCTCAATCTGGCCTTGCAGGGCTGGGTCAGTGGTGTGGGACCAGTTCGCAGGGCAGATCCTGCATGTGGGGTTGGGCCTGCAGGTACAAGCCCAGTGTGCAGGACCTGGTCATGGGCCAGTGCCATCTAGCCTGCTGTGCCACATCATCTGGTCTGTGGGGCTCCCAATGGTTTAGGAAATTTGGCAGCAGGCGAATGACTGTTAACGCTTCCCCTGGTCCTCTGCCACCAAATTTCCAGCTGTGGCGATGCACAGACAGAGAATAAGCACCTCAGCTCTAGTCCTTTTGATCTCCAACCTCATTCTTCCAGCAGAATTTAAAGTGTAAATCTCTATTTCTGATTTTTTTTTTTTTTTTTTTTTTTAATTCACCTTCACTTCAATGCATCTGTTCCTTGAAATCAGCCTGGTGATGAAAGAAATTAGTTGACATGTTACATGCAGCCACTACATTGCTTCATACATGACTTTATGTATCTTAGACAAGAGGCTATTCCGGTGGTTCCCAACCTTATTAGACTCGAGGCATCCCTTGGAAAATGCCAGTTCTAAGCTTTCACTCTTTTTGACTACAGAAAAATAATAGGCCAATTCTTCTGTTGGAAAACTCAAAGACCACAACAGATCAGAATGATTTTGACACTCTGGAATCCTATTTGAAATGTCTGGGTTTATTTTGGCACCCTGGTTGAGAATCACTGGGCTATTCTCTCTCACTGAAGAATAATTTTTTGAGGTAACATGTATACTTTGCCTTCATTACAGGGGGAGAAAACCATTCAGGCAGTGCCAGCAGGAGCAAAACCTGCCATCATCACTGCAACGAGACCCATCACAAAAATGATTGTCACACAGCCAAAAGGAATAGGGTCCACTGTTCAGCCAGCCACCAAAATCATCCCAACCAAAATTGTTTATGGGCAGCAAGGCAAAACGCAGGTACAGTGAGACCTTCTTCCTGTTTCATGAAAAACACCCCCGGATTTGTGTTAGAGAAGCACACCTTCATGGTATTTACAGTACTTTACGTTTCAAAGTCTTTAATGACTCCCAACATATTTGAAATGCTGCAGAGGGGTATAGTATGTTTCCTGTCTCCCAGTTAATCAGTACAACATCTGGTGTAGGGATATATAATCTTCTGCTGTGAGACTTAAGCTTTCAGACCTCTGTTGAGCCTGATCCTATAAATGCTAAAGTGCTAAGTACATACCATATCTTATTTGCATACCACGTGCACCTTTCCCTCTGAACTTGGGTTGCCTGTCTTAAGCAAGGAAGCTGATTTTTCTTCTCTGGACTAGAAATGGGGAGGAATATTAGAACACAGCATCTTTTTGCTTCTGGCTGCCTAGATGTCTGCCACTTCTTTTTGGCTCAGCAAGCAGCAGGAGCAGAGTCCAGCGGTAATCCTCGCGGTAATCCTCTCAGCTGTGGCTATTGCCTGAGCACTGTGGCTTATGCCTGAAGGAGCAATTGAGTTGGCTCAGGGCCGGTGAGCTGCTGCATGCAGTCTGCAATAGCTTGATGAGGCTTGTGTGGAAACAACGCTTTATTATTTTCAGGAACTTATGTAAAGAACTATTTACAGTAAGGAAGTAAGTCTTGCTACAGTCCTTTGCAAGGGTCTGGGGCCTAAATTTGCTGCTGTCCTACCATGCCAGGAAGTTTCTGCTGCCTTACCCAGACCATCTAGGATGTCACACTTCCTGGACACCCCGTGTTTCTAGGAGAACTTACTTTGTCAAACTCTTATGCCAAACAGTCAGTCATGACTCTTGGTGCTTGTCTTATTTTGGGTGTGTGGTATGTGAGAAAATATATATATATATATTAGTGGTTTTTTTTAACATGAAGCATAAATACAACCCAGTAACTTGTGCACTTCATTTTAAATGGATTATAACTAGAATCCTACACAACACAGCCAGCATCTGTAGATACTGTCATGGATGGTAATGGAAAAAGTGGATTACGTAGATCTTGCCATACACTGTCCTAATGTCCTGTTAGAGGAGAGTATGCAAAGGAGCTCAACGAAGTGAAAATGTCTGTTACTTTTGAGTGTTCTTGCTGTAAGTAAAAAAAATTGGCTTTTTATTAGGTGCTTATAAAACCAAAGCCAGTGACGTTTCAAGCTACGGTTGTGAGTGAACAGACTAGGCAGTTGGTAACTGAAACATTGCAGCAGGCATCCCGGGTGGCAGAGGCAGGAAATTCTTCTCTCCCGGAGGTGAAAGAAGAACCACAGAGCTACACTGATAGCAGTTCTTCCTCTACAGAGTCGTCCCAGAGCTCCCAAGGTAAAGATCATTAATGACTTTGTTGCTAATTAAAATGGTTTCCCTCCCTCTCTTGAGGATGGCAACTAGTTTTGTACAACTTGATGCATCTCCTTTATTACCTTTTTAAAAACAAGATCACCCGGCCTGTTAGGACGCGGAACATCAGAAGTTTGCTACTGACTCGTGAGTCACTTTACTATGTGCCTCATTTCCCCATATAAAGTAGTAGGGCTAATATCTTCTTGTACAGCTGTTGAGGTTAAGTTCTGAAAAGCGTTTTGAGATTTTTTTTTTTTAGATTCTAGAGAAGTATGAAATTGTAGCTCTAAATATCAAGTGAAGTATGTAATAGTAGTTCTAAAATAGACTTCACTTCACCTGAACATCATTAGTTCCCTTAATATTAAATTTCCATGTATATAAAAAAAGAAAGTCTGGCTCAGTTATTCCTTTGATCCTAGCTCGCCTGGGCAATGGCATGCATTTTAATACTGGGAGTTCTAAATGCATATGGAGAATTTGGGAACCTCTTCATTGGAGGGTTTCAAAAAGAGTCTGAGTAGGCATCTATATGCATGATTTTGGAATATATCTCTGCAGAAGGTGGAACTAGAGAAAAAAAGGAAAAGTGATTCAGTTTTTATCAGTAAAATCTTAAAAAGAAATTTTTCATATACATGTCCCTTCTTCCACTCCTCATCTATTGTATATTTTTTTTTGTAAAATTTTACATGTCGGCTTTATTTTTGTAGCAGACAGTGTCAGCAGACTTAAAGGAATTCATATTTATTTTCTGTTAAATAGATGTAGAGGTCAGATTTTGAATAAGCAGCTGAAACCTTTCAGCCCAAGGTGGATACCCAGCCCTAGCTGTTCAAACTGAAGATTTTTAAGTTCAGCAAAGTTTTTTATAAGCCATTGAAAACAGGGTTTTTCAAATAGAAAGCATTAGGAAACCCTGTCTGCAAGCATTGCTGCTGGGTCCAACTATAAGAGAGCCTAAACTGAAAGGTTGCAACAAGTTGATTTGATATCCTTGTTCTTTTGTGTAACAGATTCCCAGCCTGTTGTTCATGTAATCGCTTCCAGAAGTCAGGATTGGTCAGAACATGAAATTGCTGTGGATACCAGCCCTACAATAATTTACCAGGATGTATCCAGTGAATCTCAATCAGCTACTTCTACAATAAAAGCCTTGTTGGAACTCCAGCAAACAACAGGTGTGCATTTGGAATCACTTTAAAGCATATAGCCGTCAACTGCATTGTTAAAATAACAATATGACACTTTCTTAGTTGAATATGCACTTTTTTGGATCCCTTTCCATTTCTTTATTCTTGCCTTTATGAGAGATCAGTTTGAAAGTACTGTAGTATTTTCCTGCAGCTTTGACATTTTATAACAAATTGACTTCCTGTATATTTAACCTCAGTTGGAGTTTATTTTACTAAAAGATGCACTTCCAATATTTTAAATCAGTGAAAGAGAAGTTAGAATCAAAACCACGACAACCTACCATTGACCTGAGCCAAATGGCAGTTCCAATTCAGATGACCCAGGAAAAGAGGCATTCTCCTGAAAGCCCTTCAATTGCTGTGGTAGAGTCTGAATTAGTTGCTGAATATATCACAACTGGTAAGTGACTTTAAAAAAAAAAAAGAAAAGAAAAAAGGCCTTGCTGTAAAAAGTGTGTGTGTAAAGGTGGGGGGTGAGGATGACTGGTTTTCAGTTTAAAAAAAAAAAATAAAGCTTTTATTTTTGAGGTTTGGACAAGGGGTGGTGCTCATTTTCCTTTGTAATAATATTTTTGGAGAGAAAATTCATGCTTGTCTTCATCTAGAGGGTGGACGCTGCTGCTTCTGTTCTGCGGTATATTGGAGATTGCATGTCCAGTTCTGATATAACCGAAGCAAAAGATCATTGGTTCAACACAAACCACTTAAACATATGCTTTATTCCAATCTGGTGGGAAAATGTCAAGATGTCCCTATTGCCACCCCCTGTGGAGGATTCATAGGAAAAAAAATGCAAAATGTAACTCAAGCATTATGTGGACTTGGTACGTAAGAGAGGCAAGACCTCCTGGGGAATTTAGTTTGCAAAATTTTACTTGCCCATCAGTGTTGAGTAGGCGTTTTGGGCAGTATAATTACCACCCCCACCTGCCTCATGAGAATGGACAAATAGTATTTGTGTTTGGTTTGGTAAATTTTCATATCATCTTTGCAGTGCCAAGTTAACTCGGAACTAATGCATCAAACTTGTGATTGAGATTTGGCTTTCACTAATGAACCTCCTGTATGCCTAAGACATTAGGCATGCTTGGATGCTAATGCACTCTGAACCCTCTTTTCTGTTCCTCTGGACATGCCTACCTATACCGTGTCTCCCAAAAAATGGAATAATCACTTTCTGTCCTCAGGCCTTTTCTCTGAGCCACCTTTTAGTATATTCAGGTGTGAAGGGATCAAGGTAGTTCATATATGAAGCATTTTTAAATTTCTTAATTAATGTGAGTGAACACTCTCTGTGCTTGTTTTCTTTTTTTCTATGTGCCGATTAAGATTTGTGCAGCTGAAAATGGGATTGAAGTGTGCCTATATTTAAATATACTCAAATACTATTTCAGTGTCTTTCATTAAATGTCTAACCTGGTATTTCCATTATTTTCATTTTCCTCTTCTGTTCCTTTCCCTTCCATATCCATCTCCTGTACCTCTGATTTAAGGTGTGCAGAATTTTTATTCTTACATCACTTACTGTATCTGGCTTCAATTTTGACTGAGTCGCTCTTTTGTGGATCCCTGCTAAGAAAGCCTTGGCTAAATATTAAAATGTTTTATTAGTGAGCATAAAAAATACTTGATAACAGGTATGTCCTCTGCCACAGTGCTGCTCCACCTTCTGGTCCCGCAGGCTGGATGAGAGGCGCATGGCTGCTCTGCGGACCTAATCCAGTACAGGGTTACATCTAGCACGTGGGTCCATGTCATCCAGCCTGCAGGGCTCCGTCGTGGGTCCTTAAATTTGGCAGCAGGGGAGCTGTGGCAGAATAAATTGTTGTGACACTGGGTGCTGTGGGATTTAACACTGCCACTGCTCCCCCATCACCATGGCTGAAATCGTGCCACTGCTCCCCCGTTGTAAAATTGCAGGACCTGCTGGCCAGATGACATGTCTCCACAGGCTGGAGGTTGAACACCACTGTTCTGTAGCCCTGTCAAAATGATCTCCAATTAACTGAAAACCAGTCATTCCCTGACATGACCAAACACAATACACTGTGCATGTATTTAAGTTTCTGCTTTCAGATTTCTCTGAGTCGTACTGGAAAAATCCATTTAAAATAATGTTTTTCTGAAAAAACAAAAATCCACTCAGCGTGTGAAAGATGACAGGAATGAAAGCTTCTGTAACATTTCTGTCATCAGTAACTGAAAATAGTATTTTTCACAAACCACACAGTGGTTTACAGAATTACAGGCAATGTGCATGATAGGGGTCCATCTACTTTTCCCACTAATGAAATGCAGTAAGCTATGGATTGAAGAAGGCGGCCTTCATTATAGCATGCAGCTGTGGTTACTTCTCTAACTTACCTCTCATCCAAGTTTAAGTGATCACCTATCTAGAAGTAGGGGCCATTGAGGCTTGCTGCTTTTTTTTTTCCTCTTTAATGTACAATCTTCAAACTTCATCAGTAATCCTGACTGGGTTTTCTGCTAAAATGATTGGCGGTGAAATAATGAACAATATTGACCTATGTTAACTTCGTTACACTTTGCCTAGACCAAAGGATTAGGCACATTTTAAATAAATCTAAATAGGTATCAGGCTTCAGTGTTAACACCCCACTGGGATAAGTGGGGCAGTTCACACCCCTTAGTGTTATCATTTTTTTTCTGTCTGCAGACTCAGGAAGACAACACTGTATAGGTTCACATTCAGAAGAATATCTACACAACCATGTAGGTTAGAAACTTTATTTTTAAATTAAGTTTTAAATTCTGCAGAAACTGTTGAGGTCCCCCAGGAAGATCTGGTACAGCATGCAGGCCAGTACTGATTTGATTCAAGTCCCTGCCTAGAGCTGATAAGCCAAGTCCCTGTGCTCATTTGAACTTTGGCCTTTCTTTTGAATCCAGCAAAACCACCGGTGACTTCTTGTCACTGTCAGGTCCTAACGTAAACTGGTTTTCATCATATTCTCCTGAGCTTTCCAGTGCTTTGCCATGTTTTCCAGGATTTGAAAATTTTAATTACATATTAGTTTAAAGCAGATATTTTATATTTTGTTACTAGCAGGTCTAAGTTAATTGGAGTTCTCCATCAATGCAGTAACTTTTATTTTAATGGGATTAATTATACTTTGAACTAAGGATCACTCTGCCTGCCCTACTGTGTCATTATGGAGCCATTGCTCTAATTCCAGTGGCTAGCGTTGCCTCTATTCTGAAAAGTTATTGGAAAAATAGTATTGTGGGTTCTGTGCTTGTCTCAGTGATTTCTGAACTCCTTTACAAAATGACGTTTTGACTGCCAGCCTTGCAAACTTAACTTTGGCTCTTGGGCGTTAATTAAGGTTCTCTTTGTGCATTTTTGCCAGTAATTATTCTGTAGCCAAGTCTTACTGTTCTCAGTTATATCTTTACAACCCCATTGCTTCTAGTAGTGTTGTAAAGATAGGAGGGGCAACGGATTTTTGTTTTTGCAGTATTATTTACTGTATGATTGGGAGAGATGATGGGCAATCTTCTTCCAGTGGTCTGTGCCCAGAAGCTTGTCGTCATCTCTTCCAGCTATACAGGTGATCCAGTAAAAGGTATCCCAAAAAACCTTTGCTTTTCTTACATTTCCTTGACCATCATGGCTATAATAGCAT
>NW_005842013.1:1215809-1217089 GCF_000455745.1 Alligator sinensis | reverse complement strand
ACTCTTTCAAAGATAAAAGTGTAAGACAGATTCCAGAATTTCTTATTGAATATGTATGCAGCTTCACATTGGATTCTTTCATGCAAGTTCAGTTTGCAGGACTAGAATTTAAGAAGCATCTTTTCCTTTAAAACTGAGCTTTTGTGCATTGAAGTTATTAAGAAAAAACAGGGCCCTGTGATGTCATTTTTAAAGTGCTTCTCAGAATAGAGCTGCATTTTAAAGTTGAAGCTAGCATACAGTAAAGGACTTCATACTCAGATTTTTATTTAATCTATATTTACTTCCATTTGAAGGTAAAACAGCAAAACGGGTAGCTTCAGCTACTGCAGTTAGTTCTGGAGAAGTGACATTAACCTCTTTACTTTCAGTCAGTCATCGCTCACAGCCCCACCAGCAGTCATCCCAGCCCCAGAGGACTCTGCTGCAGCATGTGGCTCAATCACAGACAGCAACGCAGACTTCTGTTGTGGTGAAATCTATCCCCGCATCTTCCACTGGCGCAATTACCCATCTCATGCAGCAGGTTGTACCCTTTCTTTTCCAAACAGTCTGTAAATATTACTAGGCTCTATGAATAATGTAGGGTCCATTTTTATTTGAGTTAAAGCACGTCTCTTAGTGATTGGTGTCTGTGGAAACCCTAAATGTGAGGGGCAGAATTTAGCCTGTTTGCTCATGTCCATTCTGAAAAAAAATGTTGCTTCCTAGGTGAGCTCTTCATGTTTGCCTGGGATCTTCCTGGTAGCAGTAGGAGTTGCCTGTCTGGTATTCAGTAATACAAATATGAAGGGGCCCAGATGATACTGTGTAAGACTTAAGTAGGGGGAAAGGAATGGAGCAGAACTAGGGACAGCACATCATAGAGCAGAGGCGATTTCATCATTATTGGGCATTATTGTATGGTGGCAAACTCCATGCCTGATCACTAATATGCAACACTCTGTAATGGAAGATGAATGCCCCCAAAAGTGGAAAGCTTAGTAATAAGCAGAAGTAACATGGGGTAACATGTCCTACAAGTACACTGAGGAATTAACATGTTTAAATCACACTTCTTTTGTTTGTCAGCATTAGTGAGTGTGAGGTTATCCTAGGATGGCGACAGGCTTAGGTACAGGTTTCCCTCACTTCATGCTGTAAAATAGCGCATAACTCGAATTTGCATAAAAGGAACCTACTTTACAGTGTAACAAATAGGGATACGTTCCAAGACCTCGACTGTACTGATGTGGCGTTGTGCTGCTCCCGGAACAGCTGCAGCTCAAGAAGCACGTGCA
>NW_005842013.1:1197062-1215778 GCF_000455745.1 Alligator sinensis | reverse complement strand
GCGCCGCGGGCCGGGAGCGGCAGCCACGGGCGCTGCTGCCCTGCAGCTTCATGGCTCTCAGCTCCCAGGGCGCCGTGCTGACGGGGCCGCACTGGGCCGGGCTGCAGGAGCCACTGCTGTAGCCCAGCCTGGGCCCTGTCACCCAGCTCAGCTCCACCCCCCCCACCCTCCCCAAAATCATTTTTTCTTCCTCCACCTATGGCATCATTTCTACCACACTGATCCCATCAGAGTGAATTTCCCTCGCATATAATGAATTTTTGGTATGAAAAGGGTCATCACATAAGAGTGAATTTGCACATACACAACCTGCATAAAGGGAGGGAAACCTGTAAACATATTCTGCAATCTCTTGTATAACCATCATAGCCATGATCCCCAGCTAGGAATACAGACCTACCAGTGTGATAGGCCTATGAAGTTTCTACAGGGAGTATCTATAGAATTAGAATTTCCTCTGAATGAGGCCAGTTAATCTAATTATTAAAGAGGTAAGTGTTGTATGAAGCATATTATTAGTCAAAGCTTTTGCCCCAAGGAAGTCTGAATTCAAACATAGGATCATAGGATGCTAGACATGGAAGGGAACGATGAGGTCCTCTAGTCCGGCCCCTCCTCAAGGCAGGATCATCCCTAGCTAAACCGTCCCAGCCAGCCAATGTGATACATGGGGTTAACAGTTTTGGTAGGAAGGTAGAGACTCAGTCTTGGTAGGGAGTTGCAGGAAAAATTGACTTGGAGAGGTGGGAGAAGCAGTGGTTTGATGCATGGGAAATGAGGTGGGTCCCAAATATAAGGAGAATTGTGGAGGATGTCACAAAGCCAACTCAGCACAGATAAAGCTACCTGTTAGTGAATTGATAGCTGCCTGTTTAAGCTAGAAGCTGCCACCTTGAGAGATTCCCCTAAGTTAAGCTATCTGTTTGATTAGCCAGCACCTGTCACTTCCCATTCAGCTATCATGGAACTGGAAGTGATCCAAATCGTAGTCTTCCAAGTCTGGTTTTCTTGGTTTTTCATTTGGAGGTGGTACATCGGGGTGGTACATCACGGTCTACCTCAAGAACCATTGAGTGATAACGGCTTTGTGAGTGCACCATATTAAGGCATTTTTGTTTTTATGTACAAGTTGATTGCCTGAAACCTTTAAGTTGTTCTGTGTTAAGCAGTCCAGTTTAAGTATTCTGTAATGTCATTAGATTGTGTATTTAGTAGTAATTCAGATCGTTTCTTATTACTTAAGTCATGTGTAACTTTTCTGTTAAGGCTTTAAGCAGCCACACTGCGTTTACCAAGCACAGTGAGCAGCTTGGAACTGAGGAAGGCGAAGTGGAAGAGATGGACACCTTAGATCCTCAGACTGGCCTGTTTTACAGATCTGCCCTGACACAATCACAGGCACTGAAACAGCAGAAACTGAGTCAGCCGCAGCTGGAACAGACTCAACTGCAAGTGAAAACTCTGCAGTGCTTCCAGACTAAACAGAAGCAGACCATCCATCTGCAAGCAGATCAGATCCAGCACAAACTCCCACAAATGCCCCAGCTTTCTATAAGGCATCAAAAGCTAAACCCGCTGCAGCAGGAGCAGGTGCAGAGCAAACCAGATGCACAGCCCACCCCTCACCACATGATGGCCAAAGAAAGGCAACTCCCTACCTTAGTGGCACAGCCACAGCAAACTGTAGTACAGGTGCTTGCAGTAAAAACCACGCAACAGCTACCCAAACTGCAACAGGCACCAACGGCACAAAAAATCTACGTACAGCCCCAACCCCCCCAGAGTCAAATGCAGCTACCTGCCTCTTCAGAGAAACAGCCAGCGAGTCAGGTAACGGAATATTGATAGCATGCAAAAAATAAAAACGTCACTATTCAAGGAAAAATCAAAACACCAAGTCTGTCACTGTAGCAGTGTGTTTCTCCTGGCAAGAGATAACTCCTCCTTATGCTGGTATTAATTTCCCCATCCAAAGGTTGACACTAGGGAAGAGAAGCACATGTTTATAATATAGGGGAAAATTACATAGAGCTCACAAGTCTATTTTCTTGGACAGTTTCTATAAATTTCTGCCACCAGTGGTGCATGGAATTTGTCCCTAATTATTTCTTTTATTTTTTAGGTATGACGTATTATTGATTTCCGTTCCCGTAGCACTCTCTTTAATCTTTATGGAAATAAAGATGAATACACTGCAGTCTCCTAAGGATCTCCATTGTTCGTCTTCCTTTGTATTTACATCTCCCTTAAGTTAACTATTATTAGAGGAGCAATCTTATTTTCCTTGGGAGGTGAACATGTAAAGACTGAGAAAAATGAAATTCTCTGAGTATTTAACCAACTGCAAAAAAAATCCCTACAACTCCCAAGCCCCTTGAGGCTTTAAAAAAAAAAAAAGTGACTAAACGCACCAGATGGGGATGTAAATCCCAAAGGAAAACGAGGCTGCTGTGACATACTGCTAGGAACGTGTCTAGCAGTCCAAAGAGCCTTTCCCCTTGCTTCAATTAAATGTTACCATATCACTGCTGAATCCTTTGTTAAAACACTGAGCTTCAACTGTCTTCCTAGTAGCAAATATGTTGTTTGTGCCATATTGTCCAGGTAAATATTGATTAGGATTAAATAAATAATAATTAAACAAACAAACCCAGCTGTAACATGCACAAAAAAAATTTGATTTTCAGGTGCAGCAGCCAATTATAACGCAAGGATCCACTGTTACAAAGATAACTTTTGAGGGGCATCAGCCTCCTTCTGTTTCAAAGGTAGCAGGTGGCAATTCTCTGCCCAAACTGGCATTGCCAGTTACAAGCCTATTTCCCATGCAGGCATCCGTGAAGACAGCAGTAGCAGACATTTTGAAAATGTCTATGATGGAAGCTCAGATTGACACAAACATAGAACATATGGTAGTGGATCCCCCAAACAAGGCTTTGTCCACTAGTAAACTCGCTAGCGAAGCAGAACCGTCACCTTGTACCCAGGTGCCGAGGGTGATTGCAGTAGGGATGACGGCAACTTCCATCCCCCAGCAACAGAAATATAAAGAATCCTGTTCAAGTCCTCCTGCTGTTGGTCCTACTTTAACAGAGAGGAAACCGGATGCACAAGGAGTGCCTACAACAAACCAGTTTATTCACATTCAGAATATATCACAAAAGAAAGCTGAAGAGATTTCATCTGAAATTATTATCCAGGTAAGAGGAGACCAGAGCAAGTAAAAGTTAAAGTTTGAGCTGCGACCTCTGCACTAACTTGGTCTAAAGCATTAAAAGCAATTGAACAATGTTCAGGGTTTGCTGTAACCAATCAGGTGTATATTTGATACCTGCATGATGGTATCAAATGGTAATTTACTCTCAAGTCGGCATAAGTCCCCATATTTACTGTACAGTACAGGTATGCGCGTGTAGACATGTGCCTGTACTGTGCAGTAATTTTGATTCCTGCAAAGTAAATGTGGAAGTGTAGATGTGCCCACTGAGTGTAACCTCAGAAGTTATATCTGAAGCTACTCCAAAGCTGGAGTTGAAGTTTGACTTGCTTCCTATTTATGACAAGATTAGATTTTAGAGTTCATTAAAGCTAGAGTTTCAGTTATTCATTTACATATAAAATCATACACAAAGTGGAGAGATGCCTGTATCATAAAAATTTGATGACTGAATTCAAGTCGCAGTAGAGTGGAGAGAGCCATTGCTTTCTACACTCCTCCAGCCATCCTATGTCAGCCTCTGGATAGGAGTAAATTCAGTGCCAGTCATCCTGTCATGGGAGACAAGCAGTGATAAGGCTGGTTGCTGTCAGATGCCGAGTGTCCTTGGCCCTGTACTTGAACTTGTACTGCATGAAGCTTGGGGGGGGGGGCGTGGAATTGTGTAGCGTTGCATAATAATCTAGGATTCAAACATTTAATAAACATTGGTTACTCTTTAGATTTAAGCTCACTGTGTAGGTTAACAAAGTCTCTTTTTCTTTCAGTTCTACATGTTAAACTCAAGAGCTAAGGACAATGTGTTGCAGTGGGTAAGAGTAGACTGTCAAGGAGTTCCCCCATCATCTAAGGACAAACTTGGAGTTTGGGTTTATAAAAACAAGTAAGGATTATGCAAACAACTCTAATTCTGTCACTGACTGGACGTGTTTCTTCCCCCCCCCCCCTTTTTTTCTTTTTTTTGGTATTCTCCTTTTAACGTTAAGCTCTTTACCACGAGAAAAACGTCTGGCCCTTTTTGATGCTGGTTACTGCATTCTTCTTTACTTTCCTGTTAAGGAAACAAGACAGCTCACTAGGTTTGCAAACCACCTTCTAGCCAAAATGTTTGAACATATGCATTTTGCTGTAGCCATTAGAGAAATGATTTGCCTTTTTCACGGTGTCTTAAGTTTTATCTCTGTAAGGTAACCTTTTGCAAATTGGAAAATAAGATCCAATTTCAGTAAAGGATATTAAAAACATATTCTTAATGAGATGCATGCTAAACAGGATTGTTTTGTTACTTAACAACTGTGTCCCATGTAAAAAATTAAGCAGATGCTTACATCCTTTGCTGAGTTAGTCTATGGAAATGAGTGTGATCATTAATTTTTTGCCCATTTTTAAATTGCTTTTTATTTTGATACTGCATTATGCAGTAGTATATGTTCCAGTGTACAAACCACAAAAATGTTGAACTCTTAGTCATCTGAGATCTCACTCGGAGCTTCATGTTGTTGGATCTTTGCAGAGAAGTGGCCGGGGTGTCTATGTTTGTATACAAGTAAACTGTGTGTGTATTAGAGAGGTTTTGCTATACAGGTGTCTCAGGAAGAAATCTTAAATTTATCATTTTTATACACAGATTACAACTAAACTAACTTTTGTAGACACAGTCAAAGCTTTGATCCTTGTTGTATTAAAATGTCTTGAAGAGATTGAGGACCAAAAGGTAGATTATATTTACTCTGGTGCATCTGTATTTTTAGATACTATATATTATGTTAATCCCTGTGCTCAACGTGGTACAGTGTGGGCTGTCTGAAAATCAAAATACCGTTCTGGCTATCAGTTTTTTATTAATAAAAAGTCAGGGCAGGGTAGCACCTTAAAGTAACTTGTTCAGAAAGGTATGAGCTACAACATTCTTTTTGTCGGATGTAAATATAGTTTTACAGCATCTAATAAAAATTAGGACTCAGTGATGACTGTCACCTATTCTGTTTTCCTTTTAGTGCAGCATTTTCCCTTGGCAAAGATTTTTCCAGTCCTTTGGGCAGTCTAGCTTTATTCTTTTCAACTAAAATCAGACTCCTAGTTGACTATGAATTGTAGATACAGCATCATATTGGAAGCCTTTTCCACAGTGTACTTAGTCTAAATAAATAAGACACAAAAGGGTGGATTTTTTTCACCCCATCTTTTAACATACGGTAAAAGCAAGGCAGATATTGTGACTTGCTTGTGGTTACATAGGAAGTTAGCGGCAGTTGGCAAATTAATCCACGTCTTTTTTGTGTCAGCCAGTGCCTTAACCACAAGGCTGTTTTGTTGTTGTTGTTAATTCCATTTATTTCAATTTATCTTTCTGAAATCCTGGAGAATGACCATTTGATGTTGTAATCAACGTAATTTGTTTTGACCTTATTGTTGCAAAGTTGATTACTGAGCAAAATAAAACTTTCTAGGACTTGTAGAGTTGACCAGGAATATCTCTCTTCAGCTTGCATACAAAACTGCCTCTTACTTTACCTGTGAAAATAATTCATAATAAAACTCATTTTTTTTCTTTCTTTCAGACTATCCCTCAGTATTCCATCCCTTGTCACTCCAGCTCCAACGTGGTAGTGGAACCCAGCGGGCTTTTGGAGCTCAACAACTTCACAAGTCAGCGTCTTGATGATGAAGAGACAGCAATGGAACAAGATGTGGACAGTAGTACTGAGGATGGCACTGGGCCCAGTCCCTCTCAAAGTTCTGCTGAACAGTCCTAGTGATGCGGGAGACTGGAGTGCACTTTAAAATATCTTGGGAATTGAGTGTCCAAGATGCCCTTGTATTGTGATGTATTAGAGCACTTTGCCTGTTAGAGTTGTTCAATGGACCCTTGAAGCATCAGTGTGTTTTAACGAGGTAGTATTGCAGAAGTCACATCTTAACTGTTTCCAAAAACATGTAATTACCAAGGTGCGTCTGTGACAGTAGAATGTACTCCTTTAAAAAGGCAAATCTCCAGTGAATTGAAAAGATGAATACACTATGAAGCCCTTGATTAGGTATTGAAACCTCTCTCAGTCAAAAGGGCCCTTTGTTTTGTTGCGTTGTTTTTCGTAGCTATTGAGCAAAATGCCATCACAAAAAGAATATTTAGATATTTGTATTTTTAAAGAGCATGTGAGAGGAAAGGTCTTCCTGACAGTGCTGGAAGAGCCCTGGGAATTTCAGACTTGTTTAGCTTTCTTGCACTTGAGCTCAGTTGGAGTTCAGATTTTTAATAAGCCTAAAAATGTAGTTTATTTTTTTAAATACTTGTTGGTGAATGTTCGGAAATAAGCAGAATTGCTAACAGGTAGCAGCGAAGTTTGCTGGTGAAGTTTTGTTTTTGTATTTTACAATAAATACGCTAATTTAATGTAAAAGCATTTCCTCTTGTGCCATGAGCACAAGAAATGCTCATTTTAGTTTAATTAGTTAACTTTGATTATTTATTTAAATGTAAAAATTTAAAACAAGGCCAAGTTAATTAACAAGTTCCTGTTAAACAGGCAAATGGTTTCATTCTAATGCTGTAGGATGGGAGAAATATTCTAGTTCAAAGCAAATTTTCAAAACCGGAGGGAGGGAGTAGAAAGTGGGGAACGAGATGTTGGTTCAATGTCTAAAGGTTGAAACTGGGTATTCAGATGTGTGCTGAGGCTTTTAAAAATCTGTATTTTACTCTTACATGCTGTTTCTAAAATTGCCTTTTTGAGAATTTAAAAGCTTAAATCATTTACCGTTGTAGGTTTCTGAGGTTATCATGAGCCCCATGATTTGAATTGTTCATGCAATATGTTGGTGTTTTGAGATAGTTACAAGCCAGAGAGAGAGAGAGAGAGAGAGTTGGGTGCAGATTGGATGTTAAGAGCCAGTTTTAATATATTCTGGTAATGAAGACAGTATCTTTTTTTTTTTTTTTAATGTACATAGAAACAAGTTTTTAACTGTTTTGTATAGATTTCATTATAAATAACAAAGCATTTTAAGACTTAGACGTATCATTCAATTGTATATACATCTATCATTCTAACTGCCCATTTTTTTGGTGCTGAAGTACTACTGTAAGTAGAATTCATCCAAAGTCTAATACAGTTTTTGCGTCAATCTTTTTTTTTTTTTTATTGTGTTTTTACTGTTGATATTGTAGTTAAGGTCCCAACTACAGTTAAGAGTCTAAAATACAGAACCTAAAATGATGAACTTGTTGGGAATATCCATGTATGTAAGAATACTGCAGTATCCTCTAGAGGGTGCTGTTGGTTTTTCTTTTAGCTTCTGGTTACTTCCTTTATAAAGTCGTCTTGACTTTTTTTTTTTTTAAACTCCTGGCTTTTCTTGTCACTTCACTCCCAAATGCCACACTTGTAGGGTGAAGAAAAACATTCAACTTTAACATTAGGGGACACTAGTAAATGAGTCAAGAGTTAGTCGGACTGTTCTCTGCAGTAATTGCCTTACCACACCGAATTGACAGATACTTGTTCCTCTGTTCTTTGCATAAAAG
The DNA here is from genome assembly GCF_000455745.1 of Alligator sinensis. Taxonomy (NCBI): domain Eukaryota; kingdom Metazoa; phylum Chordata; order Crocodylia; family Alligatoridae; genus Alligator; species Alligator sinensis. The sequence continues at coordinate 1,208,036 of NW_005842013.1, read as the reverse complement.
AGTAGAGCGACTTTGGATGAAGAGGAGAGGGAGTATCTGAAATGGAATATACATTATGCCCTTTAAAAAATGTGTATAGGAATATTGCCAGATCGTTTTGAAGTTTTAGTTTTCAGTAGCTGTATTACATTAGTAGGAGAAGATATCTCAAGTATGACCCAAGGTAGCTGTCCTTGCCCTGCAATTGCTGGGTCTTACAAAGCTCAACAACAGGAGATTTCCTTGCTAGTGGACTCAGGCAAAGAATCCTTTTTTATTCATTTGTCATAGACTAGTTTTCAATATTTATTGAAATGGAGGCCTGGATGACAAACCTTATGAAGAAAGACTAAGGGACATAGCTCCCCCCTCCCCCCCACTTCCACTGCCTAACAGGTCTCAGCCCCCCAAAAAACAGGGCAGCAGCAGGCATTGCCTTAGGGCAACCCAGCTGTCAGGTCCTGCAGCGGGGGTGGAGGGGCGGGCATGCTGAACTATCCTGCGCACTCGCGTCCAGGATTGCAGCCGGCAGGTAAGTTTCTTTTAATCTTATTTTTATTTCCATGGACTTGGGGGGAGGACAGATCGAGACCCCCACAGTGCAGGGGAGAGTGGGGTCGGGGATGGGTGAATCATTCACCCCTAGCCTTGGCTCCTTCCTGCACTGTGGGGATTGTCCCACAACCTGACCTGGACAGGTCGTGGGATAATGAGAGCCCAGCACCTCCTCCAGATGCACGATGGAGGGCAGCCAAGTGGGAGAAGGCACATGGTTCCCTGATCTTTGCATGGGTGAGGGCAGGCACAGCTGCAAGCTGGGCTCAGCCTCTGCTCATGTCTCCCCACCTCACCACCACCTCTTTGAAAGTAGCGGGCGCCGCTGTGTGCCTTGCTTTCTGGCCCGCCCAGCAGCGGGATGCACATGGCAGTGCCCACCACTTCCAAAGCGATGGCGGTCCCCCCCCCCCCCCCCCCCCCCTTTTCCCCTTCCCCCTCAGACCTCACAAGTGTGCACACACGCTTAGGCTGCGCCCCTCCCCCCTTTTTTTGTTTTTCTTCCTCTGCCTATGCTAAGGGATCTGGGACTGTTCAGCCTGGGGAAGAGAAGACTGGGGGGGCTTGGTGGCCATCTCTAAGTATGTAAGTGATGAATATTGGGAGCTGGGAGAAAAACATCACTAGGGTGACGAGGAGCAATGGGCATAAATTGTTAAAGGATGGCTTCAGGTTGGATGTGAGGAAGAACTTTATGGTAATGGTGACCAGAATCTGGAACAGACTTGCCAAGGAGGTGGTGCAATCCCCAATCTTGGAAGACTTTGACAGACACCTCTCTGGGATCATTCGGTCTCAGCAGTTTTCCTCCCCAGAGCAAGGGGGGTTTGGACTTGATGTTCTTTTGAGGTCCCTTCCTAGGCCTTAATTTCTATGGTTGATTTCTGTGATATTCATAAAAATATATCTCTTGCAGATGAGATGCAGTCCTGTGGCTTGTGCCACATTGTCGCTGTCAGCAGTGGTCTTATATTTTGGGATGTCCCTGTGACTTAAGGAGCTAAGAGTGCTGGGAGAGGGAAGGGTTTATTGTTTTTCTTTGTAAAGTGCCCCAGAAGTTTACAGGTTTTCTCTTAAAATAGAACTCTAGGCTCAAATTTGTGCATGCCATTTTAGAAGAAGTGTAAATCACACGGGATTCTTTCCTATCCAAAACAGATCAGAAAAAAAAGTTATCACTTATGACATACTGCATACATACACATGTGAAGTTATGGCCCAGCTTGGCTTCTCAGAACACACATTTGTATCGTGCTGCTTTTGTGAAGAGGTGCACTGGATATGCATGTGAACCATCTTGAATTGCAGTGTCCTTAGCAGATTAACGTGGAGGCTTGTAACTCTACTGTAGAAGAGGTAGGTGTTCATCCAGATGGATGACTTGGGTACGTGTTAAATGGCTTGGCTAGCCAGCAGAAGGCCCTGCATGTCAGGAGGAGAACTGATATCTTGGCTTCTTTTTCTGTGCCAAGTCGAAACTTCTCTCGTGATGTTTTCTCTAAGCAGTTATGAATGATTGTTTTGAATTATTTTAGCTATTCTAAATATATGTTGCCATAATCTGTTTTAATTAGTCACAAATCTACAAAATGGATAGACTTTGAACCTTAGATCCAGACCATACTTTTGTTTTTATGCAACAAATAGTTGAAAGTACAGTATAAGCAATTTTCCCTTCCCTTTGCAGTTTCTCTTCACATCCTTGCAAATACTACGGGTACGCACAAAGAAAATATCCCCTTTAAGTTACCATGTCCAATAAGCAGCTCTCACTACCTACCATAATTCACTATTGCCTGATAAAGGCCATCTTCCTTAAATGGAAGAATTTATTTCCTCCCCCTCCTTTCAGACTGAATAAGCTGAAAGTAAGCTCTGTATAGTTCTGTACCTCTTGTTAATATTCATAGTTGCATAGTTGTAAGAAATTATAATTTAATAGGCAACTAATGGTGAATTAGAAAATCAGTGGTGTTTAGTATTGGTGACTTTTTTGTTGAGCTCTTTGAATTCAGACTTTGAGGTGGATTAATAGTCTGCAACGTGATACAGTGATGCTATCAAGAAAACAAATTTAAAGATACATAGTAAAACATAGAGTGGTAGGAAGCAATAAAATGTATTAATGTGGCAGAGGGCTTGGAGAGTTTAAAGACACCATAATCTAGCCACAGCAGCCTGCACTTCCTTTGGGGGAGGAAGATTGTCATGCTTGTGGCTACTTTAAAATGAAGTGAAAGTATTTTGAAAGGGACTGAAACTTGGTGGGGAAGGAAGATGGAGAATTAAAACCAAAGTACACTGTTGGTTCAGAGTTCTAGCAAAGTGTAGGAGTTACCTGGAGAAGGTAGGGATTTTCACAAACTCTATGGGACAGGAATAAAACAAACATTCATAACATGAGCAGGGAAGGAGGCATAAATGTAATGACTAAATTGATGGAGGCAGGGCTTGCTGTAAAAGAATAAAGTTTGGTCAGTTAAGATCATGTTAAAAAAGTCAGATTATGAAGTAGTAAGAAAACTTCAGGACATATGCTCTGTTTGTCTAAGGGTGAGGGTGTAACAATTACTGAAGTAGCAGTGGTATACTTAAACCACTGCCCAATATGAAAATGCCACGGTTGTCTGCCCTGATGAATGTACATCATAAATACAGAGTGTACCAAATAAGTACAGTGTTGTGGAAGATACAGAGGGTATTTATAGCCAAAGCTAGTCAACTACTGGAAAAATATTGTTCAATACATGCCTCTCATATTGGGGAAACTGAGTGATTAGTTCTGCTTGGCCACTCTAATACACATCAATTTACTGAATAGCATGCTCACAGTATAGTGTCCAGGCAGCTTTACTTCAATCTTCAGATGAACATTTTTATTGCTGGGTAGATTTATAGCATTTATTCTAATGTGGTAAGGGACCTCCATGGAAGCCACTAGGTTAATATTCTCACTGATTTAAGTCCTAGAGAAGGAAGAAAGCGCTAAGGCTGAAAAAAAGCTAGCTCTGATTTGTCTGTTGCTGTTGTCAAGTTTAACTCCAGTCCTTCAAATGAAAAACCTGCTTTGCAATAAGAGATGCAAGAAGCTCAAATATTTACATATTGAAGAGGAGGTTCAGAAAGGGAATTTGATCAAAGTCTGTAAGTACATATCCAGGGAGAAGATAACTAACAGTCAAGAGCCCTTTAGCAGATAGACATAAAGGCTGGAAATTCAAGTTGGAAAATACAAGAAGGGAATAAAACTAAGGATAGCTGAATTTGTTCAGACTAGGTTACCCAGGAAATGTATAAATCCTACATTGCCTGGAGTTTTAAAGTTAAGATGGGATCTTTTTGAAAAAGATATGACTTGGACTTCCTAGTTCAACAAGTGTATAGATTTCTGGATGAAATACATGCTCTGTTTCATAGAGGAGGTCAGTCTAGGGCCACGGACAAATAAATTAGTGAGTTGGGATATAACATGCCTCGCTCATTGTGACTGCCCACCCTTATCCCTTAGTAAGCAGAAGTTAACTAGTGGTTTATGCTGTTTTGTTGAGGACTGAACTCCTGCAGTTTAGCTTTCACCAGGTGCGCCTACACGTGCAGTTACGGCACCTGAATAAACTGCAGAGCTTATTGCTCTGGAGTTCATTGCTCCTGGGCGCACCCTTTGAACCTGCACCTGGGAGCAATGAACTGCGGAGCAATAAGCACCACTGTTTATTCAGGCACAGTCCATGGAGCAGAGGGCCCTGGGGGTCAGCATGCCAGCCCAGGGCTGCTCCCCTCAATGTGCTGTGGACAGGCTGGTTGGGGCATGGTGGAGCTTCATCCAGCAGGCAGGCCTCTGCACCAAAGCACCCTTCTGCCCCAGCCAGTCGCACAGCATCTACATGTGCACTGCTGCAGAGTTTGTTTTTTTTACTCTGCAGCAGGATAGTACTTGTATTTACAAGTAGATTAGTTTACTCTAACCTAATAGGGGTGCACACATAGATGCCCAAAAGTTTACTGGGCAGCTAATTAGTCACCTGCGTAGTAACTGTCTAGTAGACTCGCCCACTGTGGATTAGCATGAAACCAGAGGCCGTTACTATAGAGCACTTTTAATGTGCTGTTTATTCCTTTGAAGTCACTGTAACAATATGGAAAAACAGACACAAATAATCACTTCTTGCTGTAATAGATGGAAAACCCATAGGAGAAATCTGTAAGCAAATGGGGACGCATAACTAGGGAAGAGCATAGTAGATGTAACGTCAGTGAAAGCATCTGCCATATTTTGGAGAATTGGATTGAAACCTTGCTTTAACACTTGTAAATAAGAGGTTACAATTAAACAAACAATAGAGCATGCTGTGGACAATGGGTGTCCTGGGAATTTATTGGCCCGTGTCTCCTTGAACAGATAGTTCCTAGGGAGAGGAATTTGGGGGACTCGGTATATGGGGTTGGTTTGGAGATGAGCCATATCTAAGGTGTTTTTCAGTGTTAACACAATCGGTACCAGTTTGGTCCTGGATTATGGCTGGGGCTTAAAAGGCACTGTGGACAAACAGCAGGGATGTTATCTTTTGTGGGAAGCAAACTGTTTCAGGTTAGACTGATTTCCTGGTTATTCCAAACTTTCCATTTGACTTGGGGGGGGGGCTTGCATGTTCTTGGAAGCAGGACATTTTGTGAAAGCATCCAGACTTCATTGGGGGGAAAAATGGAAAATTAACTTTGAGTGGTGGGGGGGTTGGGGGGCGGGCATTCCCTTTCAGGTCTGTTTTCCATGGCTAGGTTTTGGTCTTACTACTTCCTCATGTTCCCTTTTCTTTTCCTTTTCCCTACTGATAGTTTGAGGCTGCCCAGGGGTTCCTTAGCCATGGTACCAACCAGGGCCCTCCCATCAAACCCTCCTGTTAAGTATGGCTTTAGAAATCCTGCTGCCTAGGCAGGCTCAGTCTGCTTATTAAATTGGACACCTGCATTTTTCATCCTTTCATAGACATGTAGCCCCTGCCTCACATTTGCTTGCCAGCTGCTATCTTTCTCCATAACTCTCATTGCATGCCCAACCCCTCTTTTCCTACATATAGCAATTCTCTTGGTCTGAACCTGGTCAGATCAGACTCCTGTCCCAGGCTAATCCTTCATACCTCAATACTTGGGCTGCAATTTTTTTTAATGTTCCAGGTACAGCCCCATTAAGAGAACCCTTTGTTACTGCTGCAGATTTTGTCTTTCTTTCTAGCATCCTTTGGCTATGGTTAGCTACTTCCTTAAACTGCTGCACCAGTTCTTCCCAGTTTCTTGTTATGCCCTCACTGAGCTTTTCATAGTTTCCAGCTAAAGCAAAATGACTTTCCTGCAACAGGCTTTTTCCAAAGGGTTTCCCAAGCCCTTTCCCTGTTGGTCAGGACAGGAACCACCTATTCTGGAAGTTCAGGCTGCCCAATTTGGCGCATGCTGGTGTTTCCCTCTGCATCCCCTGACCTCCATAAATCCTGTACATCTGGTATAATCTTAGGTCTTCTACTTGCCTGAGCATCCTGCATGTTCTGGTTCCTGTACTGTATAACTAAACCATTTTAAGAATGATTTAGCTGCAAGAAAGTAAGGGAAACAGCTCCTGCTTTGAGATTTGAATAACTTGATCCATTTATGGATGTGCCCCCTGTTCTTCAAAACACACAGCTATAAAACTGGTTACCCTCATTACTTTTTTTTTTGGTACTCCCTGCTTCTCTAAAATGTTCTCATGGGTTGTTTTGGAAGGCTAATATAATGTTTGGAAATAAACCAAGTTGAGAGCTACAATAAAATGAGAGCGAGGGAGCTCTGTTAAGTGAATTGGAGGCTTGTATTAGATCTGTTCCAGCAAGTGTGGCCTTGCAGGTAACCACCTAGCTAAAAGCTCCTACCCAAGGTACACAGGGACAAGAAAACAGTTCAAGTTTGGACCAGTCAGTACTGAATTAAATGGCCTCTTTCTGTTGCAGGTGGTAGAGCAGAATAAATGACCAAGACAACCTCGCAACTCTGATGTCTGCTACGGATGCTAGCTGGTTGACTTAGATACAAGTCCTTTACAGTCAAATAATATGCAAGCCTCGATTTTCCTGCACTAACAGCAGAATCGGAATTGAGTTGCTAGGCCCAGTTTTCACATGTATGTGTCAATGCTTTGATAATTTCCCCATTCGTGGCAACTTAAGAAGAAATCCTAGAAATTAAGAGCTGGAAGGGAGCTCGACAGATCATCAGGTTGACCTCACCCCTTTCCTACTTGCACCATTGCATGCACTCTTTCTCCCTTCCTTGCTTCCCTCCCCCCTACCCTGCCTTCTCAGACCCTGTGTCCATGCCCTAAGTGTGAAGACTCCCTTTGGAGCCCTAAAACAGCTTCTTAACCTGTCAGAAGGGTCTCTGTAGAACAATTAGAGGTCACATCTCCATCTAGGAGATGAGAGCTCTACTTCTGCAGAAATCCCAGACCTTGTAGTGTAGGGTACAAGGGTGCACAAAGGCAGTGTGGCACTGGGCTGGCTGAATAGCAGCCTCCTTGATTAATGCTTACTAGAATAAACTACTTTTTCTGTACAACTCAGAGCATGCAGATGCAATAAAGAACAAACATGACAGGATGAAATGGGGAAGGGAATTAGATTTTGGAGTTGTGTATTGGATAGGCATTTTTAATCCTCAGGAAGTGATACCGTTCACAAGTGTCGAAAGAGAAGCTTTGTTGGAGTCAGTTAACTCGCATCAGTTAAAGTTACATGACTGTAGTCTGTATACATTATAAAATGCATGGGTAAAAGTAGTGGGTAAAAGCCCTGGGCATTGTTTAGCTAGGAGGCATGTTGGGTGTGCATGTGTGACATCTTACTGGAGTCACTGGATGAAAGAACAGCATGTACATCCCAATAAGACCCTGCCCCACTCCCCCCAACTTCAAGGTAAGTTGCCTTCAATGGTTGCAACTGTTCTGCTTGCTTTTATAAACAGAGCTTTCTTGTGTTTTACATTAATAAAATTAATTTGAAAAATGAAATCGGGAGCTAGTCACCTGGGTGACCATGCTGACTATGCCTGTGGGTAGTTTCCAGCAACAACCACTGTGAAAAGAACAGGAATTTTGAGCGATACTAATGTGCCAACGCTAATCTATCCCAGAAATTCTTCTAGATACAGAAAATATTGGATAGCAGCCCTTGCTTTGTGGGGATGCCACAAATGGAGCTGGAGGAAGAATCCAGAGGTGGCTAGAGGAACAGGAAAAAGCAGAAGCAAATGACCCATATGACATATGCCTGAAGAACATAAAAAGTTGAGTGAGATTTGTAGCATATCTGGGGTTTGTGTTCCAGCACTCTGATGGAAGGCATGCAAGAGGCTTGAGAAGATTTGGGTTGAGTTTCTTGCTCCAACACAGATGTCCTTTGTGACCTTGGACACTCGCCTTCTCTGTGCCCAGAGGGACAGAATACTTCCTGAAATCAAAGGAGTTATGAAGACAACACGCCAGAGCTTGAGGGTCTTGTGTATTTTGAATAAGTAAGTATTACCTTTCTGTAATAAGTAAGTATACAGAAGGTCAGTTTCCATGCCTGTGAATGATCTTCTCTGAGTGTCTGGTTGATATGAGTGACAGCGTGGCTACATGTTAGAGGTGTGCAATAGGGGTCCAGGAGATGGTAATGTTTCAGGATCATCTAGATGACTACTAATTAGGTCTTCTCTAGTTTTAATTTATGTGAGCCTATCAATTCATCCCAATCAAATGTTCGTCTCCTACCAGCACCTGTGTCAAGTAATTACCAAATGGCTTTTAGAAGGAGACTGTGTATAAAGCTAGGACATGGCAAGATGAGAAGATCTGTTTAATTCTAGTACCAATATGGAGGCTTAGAGGACTCAAGACATTTGATGATGAAGATACAATCTCTGCAGTTGGGGGCAGTGATATATTTCAGGATACCTTTGCTACCAGTCTTCATTTGCTTGTTTTCAGTTCCTCTGTGTTTGCTGCTTAAAGGTTCTTCAATCCAAAAACCAAAAAAATTCTCTGCTACCCTTGAGCAGATGAGTAAGCCACATCACATATGTAATCATCCTTGCTGGGAAAGCTTGTGCCACCAGGGTAAACCCCACATTCCTCCTTTAGATCTTCTCACCGCATAAGTCATCTGATTTATTCATTGGGAAAGTTTTATTATAAAAATGTAAATAGCTCAAACAGAGGTTTTACCCTAGACATTCTGATTGAATTGGCTTAGATTTGGGCTCAGATGCATTTTGACACCATGCTTCACAGTCCCAATTATATTCTAAGGTGTCCTGCTTGATCTCTGTTCCCAAAGTGCTGCTGCATTCCCTCACAGTGAAACTGCAGACACCCCAGCTCTGGCATTCATTGGATTCATGTGCTTGGATTTAAGCATGTCTTTCCATGAGACCGTCATTGAAAAAAACTTCTAAATCTTCTCCAGCTCCGAGAACCACCACCATGGAGAGCTAACATGGTAGGGTCATTCCTACTCCTTTCTGCTATGCTGCCCCAGTACAGAAAAGAAGCGAGAATTGCAGTTTTCAGTGCAAGGGAGTGGACTGTCAACTTTCTGGAAGATTGGTTGTAACCTTTATATAAATTAACATGCATGCATACATACATACATACATACACGAATGTTTGTAGAAACTTCAGTGCTTTTGGCGGGGAAGTGGGGAGGTTAATAACATGCACTATACAGCTACGCCTCGTTTAACGTTGTCGTTATGTTCTTGAAAAATGCAACTTTAAGCGAAACGATGTTAAGCGAATCCAATTATGTCACAGTAGTTACCTACTAGCAGGCGATGGCCGAACAACGTTATAACTGAACATTGCATGACTTTAAACGAGTACGTTCTCTAATAGATCAGCAACATAATAATGAAACAAAGTTAACCGGGATGACGTTAGGTGAGGAGTACCTGTATTTATATGCTTAATTTTGTCAGTTGTGGTGTTAAAGCTTGGGACAAGGCATCCAGTCTAGACTTGGACTGAGGTCACCAGCTCAACTACTTGATGCTACAATGCTGGCATGGAAGACGCCTGTACATGACTTCTTTTATTGTGGAAAAGCTGCTGCACATCAGCTTCCACGTGGCTCTTGACAGAACGGGACCTTGATCCAATGGCAAGGAGACCAAGCTGACTGGGGATGTCATTCTGCTGCAGCCTCTATCCGCCTTCAGCCTTTGAGATGAACATCTTCCACCTGCTCCGCTGTTGAGGACTTGTAGACTCAAAGCTGGTGACTGGGCAGGCTTATTACAGTGGTGACCTGTACTTACCATGTCACAACACCATCAAAGAATACATGTTGATTTTCAGGAGGGAAACCATTGGTATCTGCTGTCCTCATCACACATCCTGGTGGTGTTGCTGCTGCTTGGTCCACAACTGCTTATTCATCAGAGTTACCCCTGATGGTTTCACAGCTAACCTTCCCTGAAGGTCATTCCACTATCCACCACCTGTGGACGTGCTGGGTAGCAGTACAGCTCTGGCCCCCTGCCCCATTTTACCGATGTACAGTAATAATAAAGATACAGATTATTTTCCCTAGGCCAGCAATCACAGGTGGCGCAGATCCTTACTACGATTGACCTAGGACATTCTGCCAGAGATTACAGGATCTGAAAATCTCTAATCTGTGACCAGTTCTCTTCCTTTAAAAAAAAAAAATTTGGCTGTACTCATTGAATTGCAAGTTGAAACCCTAATAATCATTTCATTATTAAAGAAACAAATCTGTTTGTGAAAAAAGTAGGTGGTTTCAGTCTGGTTCCTCATGTCAGCATAGTTGAATTAGGCCTTGGAGGCTGAAATTGGCTCACTTCTAGAGCTGGTCTTATCTAGCTAGGATTGAAGTACGTCAGTGGTTTAATGTGGGAGAAACTGCCCTCCTATTTCTTGTGCAGTCACTGTCCTGTGAATAAATACATGACTTCATTTTCTCTTTTTTTTTTCTTTTAAATTTTATTTATTAACAAATCCAACTTATCAAATAACAGATTTAACATTTAAAGAGATGCATCCAGTCCTCTAAAACATACAAGATGGCAGGTATCTATCTTCAATCAACAGTGCTTGCTTAACCCAAGCCAATGTTCACAGGAGTCTTTTGTTCTTTTCTTCTCTTCCTTTCAGTTTCTGACAGTTCCTTTATGTTTCTGTCAATGTTAAGCTTAAGATTTCATTTTCTGTTGCTATCCCTCTGGCACTGGTCCAAAATTCACTTTTGAAAAATGTTCTTTCCATCTTCTGGTCTTGTTCTCACCTTTATTTGCAGACCTGCCTATTTTATGTCTCAAGACTAGAACAATCAGACTATTGGAGAAGAACTGCATAAAGTAGAACAAAAAAAATCTATACTAGTGCTCTCTCATTCTTCCCTTCATACCTGATAT